>NC_085019.1:850569-903069 GCF_963692335.1 Osmerus eperlanus
CTGTTCAAACAGCTGAGCTCACTAACCGATGTATAACAAAGATGGACTGAAAATCTCCCTGTGACTCTGGAGCTAAATGACACATCACTGTGTCAGATCGCAGATAAACACAGTGCCTAGGCCCAGACCACCACACAGCCACCCCAGAGACACAGCTACACTGACCAGACACGTCCACTGAGTCATATCAGTCATTGTATCAAAACAAGCTGTTATTCCGGGTGGATATACAGCTGGATACAACTTCCGGTTCTAACCGTTGGGCGGCGTCCATGAGCGTCAATCTGAACGGAAAGGATGCTCGTTGCCGTAATTGAAATGAAACATTGAACAATGACTCGTTATGTCGGTTAAATAACAGAATTACGTTTCTATAAAAAAAAGAACCGAAAGCAGTGATGCTTTCAATTAAATACTAGCCGATGTGAAGAAATACAAAACAAATGCAGGAATTTAATATACATAATAAAAATTCATCCGAATCTTCCTTTCAAATAAATGTGTCTATGTATTCACAGGCAATTTCGAAGAAGAGCCCTAGGCTGTTAATAACCAACTCCGTTGCAATAAGTCATTCTTGAAAATGTATTAATCATTGGAAAAAAACTGTCTGCGGGGTGATTCAAAAAATATTTCATAGCCTCATAATATATACCCATCCATAAATGCACAACTGTCCTTCAAATGGTTTTCAACCATCAGACCAGATACAAAGAACTCACGGGCATGGAAAAAAAAACAGGTTATATTTGATTGTTCGTGGGGTTTTCCCTCTTGTGAATCGTAATTGAGTGTTTCGCTCCAGCTGGGATTCCGGATCCGCAATCGTCAACAAACACAACAGGTATTCCACCCCTTACCTCGTCTCGACCTCGTGTCTCAATCTATTCCCCGTGGTTTTATAGCAGTCGGATCCGTGACTGTATCGTTTTCATTCTTCCAGCTGAGTCTCCGTGCGCGTGTCCCTAGCAGACCGATGGGTTCCCCGTCTCCATCAGTCGGAACTCCCGGTCCTGACTCGTGCTCCCGAAAGCACCGTGCACTGGCTGGCAGAAAGACACAGGACGAAGACTGCTGTCACCGTCATCCTCTCTCTGTCTGTCTGTCTCTCTCTCTCTCTCTCTCTCTCTCTCTCTCTCTCTCTCTCTCTCTCTCTCTCTCTCTCTCTCTCTCTCTCTCTCTCTCTCTCTCTCTCTCTCTCTCTCTTTCTCTCTCTCTCTCTCTCTCTCTCTCGTAATATAGTAATAGTAATGTCTGTCTTCAGACGCCCCCACACTAATCCAGAAGTGCAGCGTCAGAGAGCAGATCCTGCAGCTGAAGACGCGGGGTCACGTGAGCAAACAGGAAATCCTGAGGAGGTCAGATGCAACTGTTCATCACTCAAACACACATACATACATGTGCATACACTCTCAAATGCATATGACTGTGACATACACACAACAGCTGTGTGAGTGTGTGAGAGTGTGTGCGAGTCTGTGTGTGTGTGTGTAAAGTAGCAGGGCAGCATCAGTGTCTATATTTAGACTCAATCAGTGATGCCAGAGTCTCAGCACCATGAGTCTGCAGACTGATGTTACTACCTGATCTCCTGGGGAGGGAGGGAGGGAGGGAGGGAGGGAGAGAGAGAGAGAGAGAGAGAGAGAGAGAGAGAGAGAGAGAGAGAGAGAGAGAGAGAGAGAGAGAGAGAGAGAGAGAGAGAGAGAGAGAGAGAGAGAGAGAGAGAGAGAGAGAGATAAGAGAGGTGTGTTGTCTTAACAGTGTGACAGGTCACAGGAAGGACTCAGAGGTGACATCGATCTGCTGCTCTCTGCTGTGCTCTCATGAACTGGCCTTAGACAACACACAGCTCAGCATCTGGCTCTGCTACACACACACTCTCTTCCTTTCTCTCCATTTCACCCAGCACACACACACACACTCTCACACACACACACACACACACACAAACACTGTGTCTGTCTACCAGCTTCTTTCACAGATAGTATAATTCTATTCATAGACCTGCTGTTTTGTTCCTTCTACCCTAAAGGGGTTTCATTTGCAAGTCTGATCTACATTCTCTAGAGGTTTGTCTCTGTGAATGTGTGTGTGTGTATGTATGTATGTGTGTGTGTGTGTGTATATGTGTGTAAGTAAGCCTAGAATATTCTTGTTTCAGGCAACAGAGTGAAGACATAGAAGGTCCCTAACGAATGCCTGATCTCAGCAGGTAGAACGTTCTGCTGTTCCAGCTTGTGCTCTCTACAGCCTCAGAGGTGCACCAAAGCAAATCTGTCTTTGATTTCATCCTCCATCTCTCCTTCGCCGTATCTCATTGTAATCCATATCCTGACAGCCATTGTTTATTGATGGTTGCTATGCAACACTCCATAATCTGCCTCAGAGGCCAAGGGAAAGTGTGTGTGTATGTTTGTGTGTATATGTGTGTGTGTGTGTGTGTGTTTGAGCTTGTGTTCGTTTCAGTGTTTCATTTCATATTGTCAATTTCCACAAACGTCCTTTTTGCATTTGCTAATAGTGACACATGTATAAAGATATTAATATTTGATTCCACTTTCTTCCATTCCTCTCAGAGCGTGCCATTCTTTAAGACCTTCAGTGCACCACTCAGTGTCAGAGTGCATTAGCCTCGGCTGGAGAGTGTAAATATGAGTGAGGAAGTTTGATTTAGTGGCTGAATCTATCAGGCTGTTCAGAGATGGATCCCTCCCTGTGGAGTGTTCAACACACCCACACGCACATGCACGCAGATACGTGCACACGCAACACACTCTCAAAAGCACACAAACGTGCACACACACAAACGTGCACGCACACACATCCTGGCTCACTGGTCCACGGTCTGAACCACCCTGGGACAGGAAGAGCACATCTCAGAGAGAGGGATGGAGACGGACAACAGGAAATACGGGGGAGAGGGTTAGATGGAAAGAGAAGGAGAGAGAAAGGGAGAGATGGAGGGATACAAGACAGAGAATGTGTTTAAAGGTCATGTGTAAGAGATGTGTGCAGAGTCACTGCAGCACTCAGGGCCTCTCTCTCTCTCTCTCTCTCTCTCCACCCTTCTCTTCTTTTCCTTCCATCTCACTCCATCAGCATCAAAGGACTCTCTCTCTGGAAGCCCTCCAGGGCACCTGCCTCTTGAGGTGGAATAAATGAACGACTGTCCTATCTACGTTGGTGTGCATGTGTGTGTGTTAGGCTTCTCTGCTCTCCTCTCTCCTCCTTTCACAGGTAGTAGTAATGGCTTTTACTTAAGTATGTCAGAGCCCACTCTTCTTTACTTTAACTGGAGTGAAAAAGTGTAGTCAGTACTTCAACTTTTACGACAGTCTTTTTAAACATGAGTATCTGTACTTCTACTTGAGTGAAGGATGTGGTACTTTTGCCATCTCTGGAGAGGACAAACATTCGTTCTCAAAGACATGGAGAGCTGAATTGTCACCATCAAGAGTAACAATGTGGTAGTTTTTTTTACACTGAAATAAATTCATATTTCAATTTTAAAGAGATTCATTCAAAACCAACACATTCTGTGGTGTTTAAATTTCAATATTAAGTATTCAATGCCTTTTAAAATTAAAAACATTGTGTCACTAAGTTGCTTCCATATAGATGGGCACACATACACACGCATTCACACACACACACTAGCATACACACACACAGTGCAGCTGTACGTCACCCTAATGATCTAAGACTGTGGAGAGGATCCAGTGGTACGAGTCTTCTAACTAATGACTGTCATTAAAGCAAAGAAGGGAAATCACTCCAATAAGACAGAGCCCCAGGCCTTGGCTGAGGGCCGAACCCACTATCCTGGCCATCACTTACCAGTGTGTGTGTGTGTGTGTGTGTGTGTGTGTGTGTGTGTGTGCGTGTGTGTGCGTGTGCGTGTGCGTGTGCGTGTGTGTGTGTGTGTGTGTGCTTATGTGTGTGTAAAAGAAAATATAACAAAAATGGTTAAATGTTGTTCTTTGTTGCTTATCAGCAATGAATGACAGATGTTCTCTGTGTCTGTCTCACGCACGCACGCATGCACACGCACACACACGCCTTAAGTCGTCTGTAGGCCACATGTTATTTGGACACCGTTGTATATGTGAGGCGTTCCTTCCATGTCTGATGGTCAGCTGGATTGGATCATTTGCAAGCTGTGTTCTGTCCTTTACTGACCCCTAGTGGACAAGAGGCTGAGTTATCTCCCACAATCCTCTACTCCATTTCACTCCCATCGTCCACCGCGGTTCACTCTCCCACCGATCAAGATGGCGGATAAAATAGGTAACGCTGCGTTTCATCCCTGAAAGTTGTAAATTGTGTAACGATTTGTTTGGATGTATGCATGTTGTAATTGCTACGTGGCATGTTTTAAAAAAACACAATACTTGTGTTCTACCACTCAGTCTGGGATTTAAATGCAGCAAATGGGTTTTTAGGGGTTGTCTGAAGGCCGCAACGCAACCACCTTCCATTGAGTCAAGTCAAGGTCTTTTCTGTACTTGTCGTTCATTAAGAAACGGATAGCTAACACTCTTCAGAATGTGTGACATTGAATCCTAACATAAACATGTGTTATCGTTTGTCTGTGGATTTTTATGTATGAACGCCTATTTTTCTCCTAATGAGCAAACTTTTCAAATCAGCTGTACAGTAGGCTACCAAATCCGTTCGCTACAAATGCAAGCTACGTCGTTTGCTAGTCTGATTCAAGTCGCTTGTTAATGCGGGCATCCAACTTGCAAACACACCGATACATGGTGCGTTTATGTATGCAGACGTGTTCGACATGTAACGATCTATTGCACATACTCAACTGAGGCCGTTACGTCCCTTTTCATGGAAGCACGACTGGGTCAGCCTTCATTTAATAAAAGTGATTTGTTGCTGGGCTTGTCCTAGTTCCCGTGGCCGAGAAGCGGCTGATGGAGGTGAAGATTAATGAGCTGGGATCCTGGTTGGGCACAAGGGACTTCACCCCCAACGGTCTCCTCGCTTCCGTCCGCAGGGGTGAGAACCTAGCTCCGTATTAGTAAGACACACTAGGCCATTAAAACAACCGCAAAAATACACACATTGCTGAACCCACGATGATCAGCACGTATTCAACCTATACTAAAACTTTCCAACGGTTTAGAAAGGTCGTTTAACGTGTTTTCCTCTCCCAGGCCATGACAGATACTACAACAAGTACATCAATGTGAAGAAAGGAGGTGTTGGTGGTGTAGCCATGCTGCTGGTTGGCTATGTGGCCCTCAGTTACCTCTGGGAGTATGACCACATCAGTAAGTGTTGCGTGGTGTTTACCTGTGTGCCGAGCTAGTCTGGAAAGTTCAACTGGAACCGTTTCTAACTAAGGGTTGTACTGCAGTTCTCCAGGGTTAACCTTTTTAACCGCTGCTTTTGTCTTGAATCACGCAGAGAATCTCTAGATAATTTAACTGTTTTTCTTGTCTCCACCCTCCCTCTCTCAGAGCACGACCGGTGGAGGAAGTACCACTAGACCTTGATGTGACCTTTAACCTCCAGGGTCCCCTGCTCCCTCCGCCCCCTGGCCAGCCGGCAACAGTGGGGGACCTGTCTCCTGCTCTGTACTATACGACCATTGTGACAAATAAAAACACTTCTAAGAATTTATGCTTCAGTGTTGTGGTTGGTGGAATGTTGACACCGGTATCAGTCGTGTGTGTGTTTTGAGATATTGGTATATGAAGATGTCTTTAAATATGAGTTAAGAATGAGTTTTATGGTACATGCAGTCTCAAACACTGACAAGGGCCGCCCAGATTCGTTAACGAATCTGGAAAACGCGGCCCAGGTCTCTGGCGTGTGTGGGCACATTGCTTGAGGACAGACAGTCCAGTGGAAATGATAAAGCTTTTTAGACAAAGTACATCCAAGAAAAAGTAGAAGGCATATTTAATGTACAAAGGCAACACCTCACACTTGGAAGAGCTTGCTGTTTCTACATTCTTAGACGTTTCTGTTCATCCAGCCGCTACAGCCAACAGTACCACGCTTCCATGTTTAGGATGTCGCACAGCGCTTAGGTTTAACAATCGTTTCACAAGATGTTAAAACACTTCAGGCAGGGTTGTGTACAATTCATAAAGGTTGCAGAACAGACACAAGTGCAACCATGATGTACAGACTGAGAAGTACACATGTCAAAGCTTACAAAAATCACCTATTTACATAAATATTAAGTGTCCGGTATTTTGGGATTCGGTATTGAGATAAGAACACCTTGGTGGACAGTTAGGGGTGGCACCAGTCAACAGTGTTAGACAGCTCTTTAGATGAACAACGTCGTGCCCCCAAACGACAGTTTGCGTTCACATCAAACCATGAACATGCTCTCGCTTTTGACCAAAATAAGTAGAAAACATTACCTGATGTTACCATTTAATCACTTTGTTACCAAATAAACAAAGGTGCTAAAAGTTCCCATGGATACAAGCACAGTGGACTCAAATCTGCTCTTCAAGGTGTAACAGTGTATATACAAGTCTACTGGAAAGTGAACTATCAAAATGAAAATTGAAGGATGTTGAGTTTCAGTAGGATCAGTACATTGAAGTTATTTAATTAATTTACATTGTGGGAGGAGGTTTAAGCTTCAATGCAGAATCTATATCAAAAGATCTTCAGGGGCAGTAATGTTGACTTTGGATGTAGTATCAGAAATGTATGATGGTAAAATACAGCATTGGGATGAATTCCATCTCATTTCAGTCTTATTGACGAGACATTCCAACATCACCATTTGTAACCTTTCAACTGAAACATCACTTCAGGTGAACTGAAAGGAGATGGAACTGACATTGGGTTCATGTTTATATTCCCAAAAGCCTGCTGGCTACGTGCATCCCTCACATCTGATACTCCCTCGAGTCTGGCTCCTCCTGCAGCCTGAGCACTGCTAGCTGCACGAGAATCTGCCTCTGCTCCATGGAAGAGTGTGTGTGTGTGTGTGGGGGGGCCGGGTCCCCGGGGAGGGTCCCCCTGCAGAGGAGCACCAGCAGCCCCCTCTCCTCTCCTGCAGCGGGGCCGTCGCACTGCTGCTGGAGTTACTGACCACTCAGGAAGGCCAGGTGGCCCTTGGTGCATTTGTTGGCGTAGTGACCTTTCTCTCCACACTGCAGATGAGAGGGAGGGAGTCAGAAGAGTTGGGCCCAGGGGGTTTGGATATAAGGGTCTGCTCAATGATGCAACGTGACAATGTAAGAATCTGAATAAGCTCTGTGAGAGAGAGAGACAGAGAGGGTGAGAGAGGCAGAGAGAGAGAGACAGAGGGTGAGAGAGACAGAGAGAGAGTGAGACAGAGAGAGAGTGAGACAGAGAGAGACAGAGAGAGAGTGAGACAGAGAGACAGAGAGAGAGTGAGACAGAGAGAGACAGAGAGAGACAGAGAGAGAGTGAGACAGAGAGAGACAGAGAGAGAGTGAGACAGAGAGACAGAGAGAGAGTGAGACAGAGAGAGAGTGAGACAGAGGGTGAGAGAGACAGAGAGAGAGGGAGAGAGGGAGAGGGTGAGAGAGACAGAGAGAGAGTGAGACAGAGAGAGTGAGACAGAGGGGGACAGACAGAGAGGGTGAGAGAAACTGAAAAGGTGAGAGGCAGAGCTCATACTGACCTTGTAGCAGGTGACCTGGTCGAGGGGGCGTGGCCCCCGGTTCCCCCCCATGTTGTTGTGGTGCATGTTGCCCCCCATGCTGTAAGGCCGCGGCTGGTAGCCCCCTCCCGTGCCAGGATTGGTTAGTTGGATCAGAGAGAGGGACGAGCGGCCAAGCGACGGCACAGGCTGGGGGAGGATCACACAATGTTGTCATGGAGACGGCTCACTGATGCTAGCACTTGAGAATGGAAGCGTGCAAACAGAGAGTGTGTGTTACTGGAGCAGCTGTTTACCTTCTGCTGGTTCTGGGTCTGCAGGGGGAGAGGAGGCTGCTCTGTCGCTCCCACTGGCAGCTCAAAGCGAGGGCTGTGGACACACACACACACACACACACACACACACACAGAGGCCCTGTTCAGAACACTAACATGTTCATTTCGCAGATGCAAATAAAGGTTTGTCAATTATATGTCCCTAGTGTTGTTTTTTTTTTACTGCTGTTGCTATAACGGTGCCATTTTCACTCTGACATCAATTCGGTTCTTATCTGTCTAAGAGCACGAGAGCAGCTGCCCAGCGGAGGTGGACTTAGAGAAGGTGGAACTCACTGCATGAATTTACAGGACTTGCCCTCAGGACAGAAGCCCACCAAGTAGTTGCCACAGATGACCCTCCTGGTGTGTCTGTGCCTGCAGTCAGGGCCTGCAGGGGCCAGAGGGAGAGAGAGCAGACCAAGCAATGAGGAGGAGACTGATGAACATGAAATAAAGTGTGTGTGTAGGTCAGTGTGTGTGTGTGTAGGTCAGTGTTTGTGTGTGTAGGTCAGTGTGTGTGTGTGTGTAACAGGTGTCATGGTGTTGCTCAGCTTCTTCATGGGACGTACCGTGTTTGCAGAACCCTCGGTCGTACCAGGGGCAGTCCTTGATCTTGGACTCTGGATCAATGTGCAGGAACGGACACTCCTTGTTACTGCATTCACCTGGAGGATCCAGCCCCAGAGACAGACAGGAGATGAGGACGGGGAACTAGGAACCCCCATCTGTCTGATACCCAAGTGCTGTGTTGGTGTGCATTAGAAACAGGGTAATGCAATGTTGGAAACTTTCCATGGGAATTAATGGGAATACATGGGGAATTTGCCAAACTGCAGGTTAGCCTATTACAGGGAACTTAAATGCAGTTGAAACCCATCTTGCAAAATAATATTGGTTAAAACAGTCAGATTTAATGCAAACTCAGGTGAATTTCTACCATATACATTTAGAAGGGGACCTTTTGTAGATGTTGTACAAAGGGGAACCCCAAATCTCTGCTGGGCGACTGACCGAACTTGGAGTAAAAGTAGCACTCAGGCATCTTGGTCATGTCGTACTCATGCAGGAACTCGCACTGGTCTCCTTTCTTGCACAGGCCTCGGAGCCAGTGCTTACAAACCACCGTCTTCTCCCCGCTGATGTGACGAAAGGGGCACATCCCACCTGCGAACGGGACACATACACGAATCAGCTGGCTGGATCGTGGTACTGCAAGGCAGAGGGGTTCATCGGGGCTCCGGACAGAGGTTTAACAGAGCAGGGGGTCGTTTGTCTTGTAATTACTTCTGAAACTTTACCTTTCACGCAGGCTGCTCTCATGAAAAACTCACAGACTGCAGCTCCAGACTCTGTGGAAACGTACAGCACAATATTGGAATGCTTGGAAAGCATTAAAGAAAGGCAAGCTTATAAAGAAAATATAAGCTAGGAAACTCGAATAGCTATAATTATATTTATTTTGTTAGCCGTGTTGAATTGGATTCACTGGCCTGTGATGTTTGATGCAATAGATGCTCGGTTTGAAATGGCATGCTATGCCAACATGCATTTGTTACTAAGTAACAAGACGAGAGACTTACTGTCCATTCCAGGGAAGGGTAACGGCTGGGCACCAAGCTGTTGCTCCACAGCGATCTCTAGATCAAACTTAATGTGATCTACAGTGGCTAGAAGGTCTTGCATGTTTACTATGTGGTTGGGGCTCGAAGTGATATAGAAAATAAGCTAAACAGCTAGCTAGCTAGGCTAACTATCTGAGCTACAACGATGGCTCGCTATCCGTAATTTCAGCTAGCGGCTTAGCCAAACATAGAAAATCAACTGAGCTACTGCTCATACGAGACGTTAAAGTAATACACTTTGCAAGCTAACAAAACACCGGATTCATTGCCTGACTAAATCGTGATGAAGTTTGTTCGGTAACTTGTAGCTGCTAGTCTATTATGTTTCTTGAATTAGCAACCTCCAGAACGCACGCAGGCGCGGTTGAACTTCAACCTTTGGGAAGGCAAATGCAATCAATCGCGATAGCACGATACAATCCCATTTATACTGTCCCCCTAATATAATTGTATTCGGAAATATTCGTATTGAATGATTACATTTTAATCGAATAATTATGGATTACGGTAACTTGACAAGAACATTTTCTTGAGCTTTTGTCTTGGACGAGAATCCTCTCGAAATTCTCTGATCTCTACTAGCACGCCTTATCGTCCTCCAATCTCTTTAGAAGAAAATAACGATTTGACATTTAGTTCCGTACACCCGGGATGTAGGTTTCCGAGCATCGCTATCATCTTACTTACTGCAGCGAACAAGCTCAGGAGTTCCACAGTAAATTCTAAACATTACACCCCCGCCCCCCTAATAGACAATCAACCAGTGGCAGATAAAATGAGAATTAAAAGAACTGGTAAACCAGAACCACTTTATTTAAAATGATCAAGTACAAGGAAAAACGTCATCAGGTTCAAAACAATGACATGAAAAAACACTCCCCCTACCCCCCCTATATGAAATGAGATACAATAGCACTTATAAATGACCGTAATGAGCACAAAACAACTGGAATGGTACTCTGCAAACAGACAACCCCGACATTCCCTCTCAGGCCCACAACGCCTCAATTTTTGCAGAAATTAAAGAATTCGGTGTAAATGACACCCTGAGCAATTTTAGATGCAAGGTGGTTCTCACCACTATGCGCCTTTCAATCATCCCAGTTCTTCAGCTTTGAGGACAATTCAGGGGTAAAACTAAGTGAAAAAGATCAATCCAGTCCCAAATCAACCAAAAACCCAAGCCCTAATACCTACACTAACAGAGATCTAAGATATCACAGGTTCAACCAACATGGCCGCTTGACTTTCAAATGGTTCCAGCAGCCATGTTGGTTCTCCCTGCCCTGCCCTGCTCTCTCAGACCAGCAGAAGTGCACTGGAGGTTGAAGGTTGATTTGGGGACTGTGGCATGGATGTTTCTAGGCCAGGCCACTCTGGGGTTGTCAAGCACACAGGTTGAAGTTGGATGAGCCCTGATGTCTCATGGGAAGGCCAGACTGCACACGGATTCACCCAGAACACCCTCGACAGCCACAGTGGGTGCACTCAATAATTCTTCCCTGTAAGCAAGGGGAGAAAAGACATTTAAAATCACATTTTGATGTGAAAATCTTTAGATTTTCTTGTGATACACCAAGTAATCCATACAGTCGTGGGGCTCAAATCAATGTCAGAATTTCAATGTGAATATATACACACAATAGAATACACAATGTTCTTGCTTGTTTCATGGTGGGGCTAACACTTCTTGGTGTGCTGTAGTAAAAAAGTTTCTAAAGATTAAAAAAATGATCGGAACAAACAATTTAAGTTAAGGCGCCTTAGCAACACACGCCTGCCGCCTTAACTACGCTGTCTATTTTCTTTTTGCAATATCCGCCGTTTTACTGTCCTGTTTTCTCCCTTCCATTCCAAACCGTGACCAACGCCAGTCTACCTTCTCTGCAGAACGCCCCCGCCCCTAACTCACCACTTCCAGCTTGCTCTTAGGGACTCTGCAGATGCAGTTGGTTCCAAAGTTGGTGTCTCGTGTCTGAATGCAGCGAAGGCAGCACAGATTCTCATATCCCTGCTTCTTCCATTTGGCAATCAGGTTTTTGTCTGCATAGCCCTCCTTGATGCAGTAGTCATACAGCTCTGAAAGCACAAACAGTGAAAGAGACATGAGTCGGCATTTCCAAGTGGACATTGCAGTTGTACTTACTGTACTGACACACCAATTGTAATTACACACACATATATTATATACACACTAGATAGTACATGCAAGATTGTTTCCTATTATCAATACCTCTGCTGATGGCCTTTCTTTTGTAGAAGAGGTCGAAGATGTAGCGGCTTCGCTGGTGGTGCAGCCTGAAGATCGGCCAAAGCGATTCCACTTTTCGCTTGCCCTCGTGAGGTTCAGTTTCGGCTGGAGAAAATATAGAAATGTACATTTACACACGAATAAATAACCGAGGTGCATGAATGCTACATTCCAAAGAGATGGAGAATTATAGTACGATGCGGTGTCGTGCTGTTTACGGCGAAAGGCTTTTTGTTATTGTGGAACTCTGCTATCTATAGCTAGCTAACTAGGCTAACCTTCTCTCATTTTCTGGTCCAGCTCGTCCAGAGTCGGCTCGATGAGCTCCCACCCATCCGGAGGCGGCTTTCTACTTCTCTTTACTTTGGGCATCTTTCTTTAATATGGTAAAAAATTAGGTAAGAAAATATCACACTCGCTACCAAGGAGGACCCGTCTATTCTAATCTGCGTCGAAGTCGATGGGGTCCTTCTTGTATTCGTCAACGTCTCATATGATATACGTCACTGTATCGGAGAAACGCATGTATCTATAGGTGCGTTCGACTTCATGCAGCGCCGGCGTCGTCTGCAGCCGCCTGCAGCCCGGCTGACGTGAAGCAGCCAATGGCATTCTCAGATTCAAGGCAGACGGCTGCAGCCGGCTGTCGGCGCCGCTGGCGCTGCATGAAGTCGAATACACCTTTTCTAATTTATTTGAAAATATTTGCCGATTTGAAGGGAGGTCATTGTTAGTGACGTTAAAATTACACTTTTCTAAAATATACTCTTATATCTGTACATTTAGTGCTGAAACCAAATTAAATGTGTTGCTCTCGGTCCTGTCATGTTGCATCAGGTTGTCTACCTTGATACGCCTTTGACTTAATAACGTTATTCGACTTATTTTTGTTTGTAGATGATTTTTCGAAACGAGTACATTATACTTTTGTATATGTTTCCGTTTCAACCCAGTATCTAGGTTTGCATTGAAAATATACGTATTTATTTTCACATTCGTGCTTGTTTACTGTAAGGCAATTTGTTGGACAACTGTGAGTGTTGTGCTGTGAAAAGGATCTGTTCAAGTTGTTTTTAGACAGCTGTCAGCCAGGCTGTCAGTCAGTTTACATGTGTTTAGATATACATTTTTTGTCATAAAGGTTTTGATTATCAAAATGCCCAAAGGAGGTAAGAATGATAAGGCATGCAACTTGTGTGTAATTAAAGTTAGCAGACCAGGCTACATGCTAGCCTAATCTTATTTACTGCAGCTGTCATGGTAGTTGGATCCTCTTGCCTGATATTGTTGCTTGCTTGTCATTAAAACATTACTAACTACATACACTTAACAGTACTCTAAAAAATACAGTTCTGCTAGCTTTATTTAACCAGTGTCTAGTAGTCTGTAGTATGCCAGCTTGGTGTATAATTTCTCCCTGTCCACTGTTGTTTTAGGTAAAAAAGGTGGTCATAAGGGCCGTATGCGAACCTACACCAGTCCTGAGGAGATTGACGCTCAGATGAAAGCTGAGAAGGAGAGGAAAAAGGTTTGTTATTCCTTGAAGCCTGTTCAGATGAAAAATCCTCTTTAAGTATCAGGCATCACAAAAAACATAATTGAAACAGCCTGCTGGCAACCATATCAGGACCTATATTGATGTGTGGGTGTGTGTGTGTGGATGTATGTGTGTGTGTGTGTGTGGATGTATGTGTGTGTGTGTGGATGTATGTGTGTGATAGCAGGAGGAAGAGACAGAAGGTGCAGCTCAGGAACCACTTCCAGGGTCGGGCTCTGAAGACAGCGATGATGACGGCTCTCTGGTACATCTTTTGTTCTGTCTCTCTTTTTCCACTCACTCTATATCTCTAAAGCATTTGCTAAACGAATACAAATTTTAATATTCTCCTTCACATTCTCCATCCTGCACAATGCAATGAATGTACTGCTACCATGGTGTTTATGTCTGTGTGATGTGTGTGGGGTTCTGTAGAAGAGGAAAGGTGTGGAAGGCTTGATAGACATAGAGAACCCCAACAGAGTGGCGACAAAGTCAAAGAAGGTGACCCAGATCGAGTTAGACGAGCCCAAGCAGCTGTCGAGGAGAGAGAGGTGAGGGTCGCTGAGACTCACACACACACACACCGCTCACACACACACACCTTCATGTACTGTACCGTTTATGTTTTATATTTCTCTCCTGTCAGAGAGGAGATTGAGAAGCAGAAGGCCAAGGAACACTACATGAAGATGCACCTGGCGGGAAAGACTGACCAGGCGAAGGCAGACCTGGCTCGCCTCGCCATCGTCAGGAAACAGAGGGAGGATGCTGTGCGGAGGAAGGAGGAGGACAGGAGAGGTGGGCACCCCTGGCCAGAGAGATTTTACATTTATTCATTTAACAGATGCTTCTATCCAAAGCGGCGTTCAAAAGTGCAGATTATCAAGGACCAAGACTACACTGTTAGAAATAAAGGTGTTAACTAGAACCATATAGCGTTGTTCGTCTGGTCCCATAGTGCACAGTTTGACAATATCAGTGCTAAGGAGCAGTCTGTTAAACAAGACAGTGTGACAGGAACATGATTTCAACAAATGTCCTGAACTTTACGTTTAACATTAGGGGATGTGTCATGAGGTGTTAACCATGCATGTTTCTTTATTTTACCAATGCTGTTCTAGTTTGTGAGGTTACTTGATATTGTAATCATGTTTGGTTTGTTTCTCACAGCAAAAGAAGGAGCAGCTGCAGTTAAAGGAGTGTCTTCCCTCTCCCTGAAATGACACACAGTTACATTTACCCACAAGGCATTCATGGACTGATGCAATATTTGACTGATTTTTAAAGGAGGAGCTGTGAGGAATACTACTGTTTATTGTATCCATAGTAACCATAGAATGATCACTTGGATGGAGACGAACAAGACCGACACGTGACACAGAGAGAGACACAAGGGTTCTGGATATCTCACATGGAAATCTAGCAGTGTTACATCCCTGGGCAAACAGGCTTTCACTTACAAACACACTTTCACCCTGGACATGATGTTGTTACATGGTGCACCTGCTACTCAGCATACCACAAGTATTAACATGCAGACCTTCTTTATTAATGAGTGATCTTTCTCACTTGTGTGGATTTGATGAGTCATTGTAAATAATAGCTCAATCATTAATATATTTAAGATGAATATTATGACTTCATTGAGATGTTTGTTTTTCGACAAGAGCGGAATCGTGTGGATGGGAGGGGAGATAGGTTAGCCTGTCAGGACACTGCATGAGACAATGGCCAGGCAACAGTCCCCTTTATTAAAAGGTAGCAGTCACAAAGGGAATCATCATGCATGTTATGAGGATCTGTGGCATCATACATGACCATTTAACGTTTCATTCAGGAGAGAATGACCAGGACAGACTCTAAATAGGATTTAAACTAGAATTAGGGTTAACATCCCAGATGTAGTAATATTGATATCATACAACTGTGGTCTTTTCATACAACTGCAGTATACTGAATGTATCTACACAATAGCCTAGTGTAAAATACTGCTGCTAGTAAGTATCCTTGCATGCGTTTTCGGGACAGACATATTGTTCTCAACCAGACTGATTGTAACTTTAATCGAAGAAAATGAAAACTTCCAGTGGTATTTTTTGTTGTTGCTATGAATGCACATGAATATTGCACTTAAGACATTTTCTGAGATCTCTATAAATATGTTTGGTCTTTGTGAAATTAATGTACAATGATGTATCCCATACTCTTACCTAAATGTTAATCACCACTTATATTATATCAAGTTCACAGTATTATTTGCTGTTAGATCACAATTATATATTTGGGTCTGACTTCAAGCGTTATAAAATCACTTGGACTACGACGATGACGCAAAACCACAGCTAGTGAATTGATTGGTGAAATGTTTTCGCGGACTTCGTTATCCTCCATCTCCAACTTTTACTAACTCCGAGTCCTTTCAGCGTCTGCAGCGGTACTCAGTCTGGTAGGTAGCCAACAAAACGCACACATTATAATGCTGTTATGGCTCGGTAATCACTTGCTTGTCTAGATAAGACATTTGTACCAACATTTTGCATTGTATTTGTTTTTTAACGAGGGAGTACTTTTTTGGCTGTGCGTGACTTGACGTGTGTTCCCTTGCTAGCTAGTACAGTAGGGGTCCAGGCGCTCGCTGGTCTCCAAACTTAACACTGAATACTAGATTGTTAGCACTAATTAAAATGCAATTTTCTTTTTTTTAATATTTTGTGAGCAAAATGTCTGGACTTTTTCTGTTTGGAAACACTTGATCTAATAAAATGAACATGTGAGTCGCGGGAAAATGTCATACCGAGTGAGTGACAGCCTGCGCCACAACCACAGGAAACGCTTTTAATGTGTGTAGCAAGTTAATGCAAATAACTGTGCGTCGTTAATTTGATATGGGGTGCTGATTAATGCTAAAACTGAGATTGCTGGATTCCTGCACTAGCCAACAAGTAGCCTGACTGCTAGTTAATAAGAAGCATGTGCTTAGCACATGCAGTTAAGGACAGTGGCAAACCCAGTTATTTTCCTGACGTACCGTTGCTTCATAATATATAACAAAACGTCCATAAAACGAGAAAGTATTCATAGTCTAACAATATCACAAGATACGTATAAAAGCTAAAACTTGAAAATCTGTCAGCAATGCTTGTGGATGATTCCCTAATTGTATTACTAAACAGGCGACTTCAAGTTACGAAACAGTTAGACAACCTAACTTGTAGCTAGTATCGTGTGTTTTCCACAACATGTTTTGACAGTGTCCCTGCCAAAACAGTCTTATCAGACACATCTGACTGGTCAAAGTTTAACTGGGCATGTCGCAATGGTCGGAGCCTGTGCAAGGCATGTTAGTCAAGGGGACTGATATGGTCGACGAGCACAACCACTTGACCACACGCCCGATATTGTCCAGTATCTAGGTAGCGGAACAAAACAAACACTTTTTTGGTTTACGTCATTAGTTATGGCGACTTGGATTCTGTCCTAGCTAACCCTGTACGTTTGTGTATGTTTGAGTAGATCTCCCCGTGAGAGAACAGTCCAGCTATGTCTGTGACAAACGGTGACCATGTGAGCCAAGACACGTGGGAGTCCCACAACAAGATGATGTTGGAACCTCTCTCCACCAACGACTCAGAGGTGAGAGTGCTCATCTGGGAAGTTAGAACTTTAGTTTACATTGAAACAGGTCTCTTTTTCAGGTGTGTGTAGAAACTGAAGGCCGATCAAGCGTGTGTAAAGACAGATTGTGTGTGTGTGTCCCAGGTGTTCGACATCATTAAGAGAGAGAAGCACAGGCAGACGTATGGTCTGGAGCTGATCGCTTCTGAGAACTTCACCAGCAGAGCTGTGCTGGAGGCTCTGGGTTCCTGCATGAACAACAAGTACTCTGAGGGCTACCCTGGACAGAGGTACACACACACACACACACACACACACACACACACACACACACCACTCTGAGGGCTACCCTGGACAGAGGTACACACACACACACACCACTCTGAGGGCCACCCTGGACAGAGGTACACACACACCACTCTGAGGGCTACCCTGGACAGAGGTACACACACACACACACCACTCTGAGGGCTACCCTGGACAGAGGAACACACGCCACACACACACACACACAGCATAAAACAGGCACAAAATGTTCATTACACAATAGTCTCCTATTAATATCCTTAATAATAACTATATAAACAAGACTAATATTCTTATTAATTTTAAACATAGCATTAATAGTATTTGTTGTTCCCATGCGTAGGTACTATGGAGGCACGGAGCATGTGGATGAGCTGGAGAGGCTGTGTCAGAGCAGGGCTCTGCAGGCGTACGGCCTCCACCCAGACAGGTGGGGTGTCAACGTGCAGCCCTACTCAGGTACACACACGCCCGCATGCTTCCACGCACACGCACACACACACACACGCCCGCATGCTTCCACGCACACACACGCCCGCATGCCCCCACACACACACACACACACGCCCGCATGCCCCCACACACACACACACACACACGCATGCCCCCACACACACACACACACACACACACACACGCATGCCCCCCCACACACACACACACGCCCGCATGCCCCCACACACACACACACACGCCCGCATGCCCCCACGCACACACACACGCCCGCATGCCCCCACGCACACACACACACGCCCGCATGCCCCCCCCACACACACACACACGCCCGCATGCCCCCAAACACACACACACGCCCGCATGCCCCCCCACACACACACACGCCCGCATGCCCCCACGCACACACACACACGCCCGCATGCCCCCACGCACACACAGTAATAGACAGTCCCATTACTCAATTAAAGTACATTTGGCTCAATAAGTGATGTTTGCCTTGAAGGTATCATTTTGTATTAACATTTTTATGGTGGTATTTCTTTATTGTCCAAATATGTGTTATGTTATGTGTCTGTCGTGCTGAGTGGAAGAACCATCTCCTCCTCCTCCAGGTTCTCCTGCTAACTTTGCTGTGTACACGGCCATTGTGGAGCCCCATGGGAGGATCATGGGGCTGGACCTTCCTGACGGAGGTCACCTCACTCACGGCTTCATGACTGACAAGAAGAAGATCTCGGCCACTTCCATCTTTTTTGAGTCCATGCCCTACAAGGTACACACACACACACACACACACACACACACACACACAGTCCACACATGCCCTACAAGGTACACACACACACACATGCCCTACAAGGTACACACACACACCACACACACACTACACTGAGTCCATGCCCTACAAGGTACACACACACACCACACACACACTACACTGAGTCCATGCCCTACAAGGTACACACACACACACACACACACCACACACACACTACACTGAGTCCATGCCCTACAAGGTACACACACACCACACACACACTACACTGAGTCCATGCCCTACAAGGTACACACACACCACACACTACACTGAGTCCATGCCCTACAAGGTACACACACACACACACTACACACACTACACTGAGTCCATGCCCTACAAGGTACACACACACACACCACACACACTACACTGAGTCCATGCCCTACAAGGTACACACACACACCACACACACACTACACTGAGTCCATGCCCTACAAGGTACACACACACACATACCACACACAGATACACTGCAGGAACACAGCCCTCTGGAACAGATGTGTTTCCTTGCCCTAATGAAGAGTGGAAACCTTCAGCCTCATTTGAACCAGGAGGAAGTGACACCAGGAGGAAGTGACACCATGCTTTTATGTTGTCAGGAATCGTCATGTAAATGTGCAACTCTGTCCTTGACACTGCAGAGGGAACATCCCTGTGTTATCTGATGTTGTGTAAACGGACTGTCCTGGAGTGTGTGATGGTGGGGTTCATCTGGCTGTGACGTGTCCTGCAGTGTGTGATGGTGGGCTTGATCTGACTGTGTGTGTGTAGGTGAACCCAGACACCGGCTACATCGACTACGACCGTCTAGAGGAGAACGCACGACTGTTCCACCCCCGTCTGATCATTGCAGGTCTGAACCACACACACACACACACACACTGACCCCAGCAGTTTTATGTATAGTGTCCAGCCCTAGGAGCAGGGTTGGTCAGCCCTGGTACAGATGAATGACTCTGAAGCTGTCTAGTGGAGTTGAAAACATATTTTCACCAAAAAGTTTCGAAAAACAGGATTTGGAAGGTTGAACAAATATATTTATTAAAAAGTTTTGAAAAATAGGTTTTTAAAAGGTTGAAAAAAAAAAATCACACAAAAACATGGATGAGGGCCTTGAGAGGGCCTAATCCATACTGAAAAAGAGGTGTACAGTGCATCCATAAAAAAAGAAAAAACATAAGTAGACAAAATAACAAAAAAAAGGTATAAGGGCTTGCAAAAATGCTGTGTAAGGCTGTTTTTTCCAACCATAAGTGGAATTGTGAGCCATCAGAAAGCCCTCCCTAGGGCTTGTAGTGGATTAGAAGCCTCACAACTTCATCTGTCAGTCTTTTGGGGCCTAGCGATCATTGAGGATCACCTGACTGTTTGATATAAAACGTGATGATACCAAAGTGTCATGGCTACTTTCCCCACATTGTGGAAGTGGTTTATGTAGACAGAAGGGATCGGGAGCCCTCCTCCTCACTTCCTGTTCCTGCGCCGCTCTCCAGGAACCAGCTGTTACTCGCGTAACCTTGACTACGCTCGTTTGCGTGGGATAGCGGAGCAGAATGGGGCGTTCCTGCTGGCTGACATGGCCCACATCAGCGGACTGGTGGCTGCCGGCGTCGTGCCGTCACCCTTCGAGTACTGCGACGTGGTTTCCACGACGACGCACAAAACGCTCCGGGGCTGCCGCTCCGGGGTCATCTTCTACCGGAAGGGTACGGAGTGTGTTCACCTGAAGAGAGTGTGTGTGTTCACCTGAAGAGAGTGTGTGTGCGTGTAGGGAGTGTGTTCACGTGAAGTGTGTGTGTGTGTTTTAAAAGACTTCCTCTCTTTCAGTGTGTTCCTCCACCTCTCCCCAGGTGTACGCAGCGTGGACGCCAAGGGGAAGGAGACCCTGTACAACCTGGAGTCTCTGATCAACCAGGCCGTGTTCCCTGGGCTGCAGGGCGGACCTCACAACCACGCCATCGCTGGTAGGAGGAGCACCCTGTACACCCCTCTACACACCCTGCCTGTTGTATACAGCACAACCTGCCTCTTATATATCACACACAGTACTGTGGTGTAGAAGCTGTAGAGGTCACACTCACAGCTGTGTGTGTGTGTCCAGGGGTGGCGGTGGCGCTGAAGCAGGCCCTGACCCCTGAGTTCAAGGCCTACCAGCTGCAGGTTCTGGCCAACTGTAAAGCCATGAGCAACACACTCATCAAACACGGCTACAAGATCGTCACTGGTGAGTTTGACCTCTGACCTTACCCTCGACATGGGGAGATGACCTCTGACCCCTCGTCCAGATGGCTTGTAACCAGCTAAGGGGGAACCCTGGGCAGAGGGGAGAGGTGCAGCTGCATCTGCTGAGGTGCAGCTGCCTCTGCGCGGCCTCCGGGGGCAGCGTGGGCCCCGGGGTCAGCGTGGGCAGCGTGGGCGTGTCTCATGGGCTGTGCTTGCTGTCCTCCAGGAGGCTCGGATAACCACCTGGTCCTGCTGGATCTGAGACCCAACAAGAGCGACGGAGGACGGGCTGAGAAGGTTCTGGAAGCATGTGCCATTGCCTGCAACAAGAACACCTGCCCAGGTAACGTACTGCTGGTGTGTGCGTTTGCTGGTGTGTGTGTGCGTTTGCTGGTGTGTGTGTGTGTGTAACCTTGTCGTCGTGTCTGCAGGGGATAAGAGCGCTCTGCGTCCTAGTGGTCTGAGGCTGGGCTCCCCTGCTCTGACCTCCAGAGGCCTGCTGGAGGACGACTTCAGGAAGGTGGCTGACTTCATCCACAGAGGTGACCTTTGACCCTGTGTGTGTGTGAGATGAACAAAGCCAGGGAGAGTTGTACCACTGTCTAACTCCCTGGGTGTGGTGCGTCCTTGTAGGCATCCAGCTGACTCTGCAGATCCAGTCCAGCCTGGACCCCAAGGCCACCCTGAAGGACTTCAGAGAGGCCCTGGCCCACGGAGAGAAGCACCAGCAGCGGGTAGCTGAGCTCAGGGGGGAGGTGGAGGCCTTCGCTGGGCACTTCCCCATGCCTGGCCTCCCTGAGCTGTAGAGAGACCCGGGAAGAAATCTGTTAAGCTGCCTTCAAATTCCTGCTGTGGCTTCTGCTGGTTTGTGTTTTTGTTATTAGAAATGCCTAGTGACTTCTACACTTCCTTGTTGCCAGGGGCTGTTCAAACTGGGGGTTTGGTATTTGGCTCTGAATGCCCCCTTCCTTGCCCCCATGGCAACCACTTTAAATTGCTTTGACTGACTGTTGTTACACAACAGATGACACTGATCTTAGCTGTGTTAACTCCTTTCCTGTGCTGTCTGCTGCCATTGAAATGATGTGTGAAGCTACTCTGTCATTCTGAGACCAAATGCCATTAACTGTACAAGTAAACTGATCTGTTGGATAACATATGCAAAACCTTTCCTTCAAAATAGTTATTCACACACACCCCAAACCAGGTATATCCATTCAAAACAAGAACTTCACATATACACAAGAAATGTACTCAGACATGTTAAGTATTCGATCTTTTAATATTGATCAGAGGGTTGCGTGTCTCAGTGAGGCTCAAACCACCAGGCAGGGAACATTTAGTCATTTAGCAGACGCTCTTATCCAGAGCGACTTACAGTAAGTACAGGGACATTCCCCCGAGGCAAGTAGGGTGAAGTGCCTTGCCCAAGGACACAACGTCAGTTGGCATGACCGGGAATCGAACTGGCAACCTTCGGATTACTAGCCCCGATTCCCTCACCCTCACCACCGGAAGCGCTGCTAGCTCCAGCGCTGCTAGCTCCAGCGCTGCTAGCTCCAGCGCTGCTAGCTCCAGCGCTGCTAGCTCCAGCGCTGCTAGCTCCAGCGCTGCTAGCTCCAGCGCTGCTAGCTCCAGCGCTGCTAGCTCCAGCGCTGCTAGCTCCAGCGCTGCTAGCTCCAGCGCTGCTAGCCCCAGCGCTGCTAGCCCCAGCGCTGCTAGCCCCAGCGCTGCTAGCCCCAGCGCTGCTAGCCCCAGCGCTGCTAGCCCCAGCGCTGCTAGCCCCAGCGCTGCTAGCTCCAGCACTCACAGGTTTCGACGTCACAAATTCACAAATAATTTAATGGGAATTAACCACGGGATGAGAGAAGGACATTCAACAGTTCCAGACCCTGCTGTGCGGCTGTGGTGCTTGATAAACAGGATGCAGTGATATCCCCACAGCAGGTAACTAAGGCTCCAGCAGACTAAATTATACATGATGCGAAACACACTGAGTTTACTGTGGTATGGCTTTTCTTAAGGTTACATTCAGTATTTATTTTTGCATTAAAAACAATCTGTAGCGTCTGAGTACAACTGAACTGAAATCATGTTCGTTTAAGACATCAGACGTGAAAAAAAGATCTATACCAACAGAGCGGCCTCAAACTAGAAATAGAGTTTGAGAACGATTCAGAGTATCAATGGAATGATCTGGTTAAGATTTACTTGTGGTGCTGTGAGATGCATACATTTCAGTTTCCACCAAGTGATGTTGATTGAAACAGTTATAGAATTCTCATCCATTTCATGTAGTCCCGAACAGAGACTACGATGACCCCTAACTGTCTTGACACCCATATCAGTATAACATGTAGGCTGTCACCTACAGTATAACATGTAGGCTGTCACCTACAGTATAACATGTAGGCTGTCACCTACAGTATAACATGTAGGCTGTTAGGCTGTCACCTACAGTATAACATGTAGGCTGTCATCTACAGTATAACATGTAGGCTTTCATCTACAGTATAACATGTAGGCTGCTAGGCTGTCACCTACAGTATAACATGTAGGCTTTCATCTACAGTATAACATGTAGGCTGCTAGGCTGTCACCTACAGTATAACATGTAGGCTGTCACCTACAGTTAGCTTTCTACTTGGTCTGCTTCACAGCAGTAGCTGAGGAGCTGGTCACCACGGCGACAGGTCCTCTGGTACATGAACAACACAAAGGCCTTCATCTCAAACACGTTAATAAGTTGGATCTGGTTCTCAAAAGGCTAATGGAAAACATCTTTTTTTATAGTGTTCCACCCTGTCACAATACAGTTTCATGCTGACACCACAACACTCTCACGCAACTTTTAAGACAACAGTGAAGTTCAATACATTAAGTTTAATAGCTTTAAAACTGGCTGACACAACAGCACCCCCTAGTACCTCCAGCCAGCGGTTACTATGGAGATGGTCGGAGTGATCTTAGCGGTGTAATGTGGGTGATTCTCAGGACATGCAACTATCACGTGGCGAGGACGACACACACACACACACACACTTTCCCATGCATCAGCATCACCTACACACCATGGACGGGAAGTAGGGTTTTATGGCGTACGGTGTTGACTATTCAATCCAGACCTACAGTCTGGCGTTTGCAAGTAAGATTAAAAAGGATCTATGATCATGTGCTGTGAGAATCTTTAGATGACTCCAGATAGAACAGTTATGTATGTGAGCATGAGAGATATATATACATACAGAGGGAGAACTTAACCTTAAGTTTGTCTCAGTAACGGCACGTCACCGAGAGGTTCTATGGGCTAGCTTTTGCCTCGTTTGAGGTCACACTGATTGATTAACCTTGTGAATGATTGGTGGGAGTTCAAAGGTTAGTTGGACTAATGCATTAGGCAAACTGGCTCAGGATCTCAAAGACATTCAGCCGTGTTCCCTTTTGACAAGGGTTCTGAATACATCATGGATGAAATGTAAATTAATATACTGTAGTTATCAACATAAACCATATGTTCAAATGTGTGGTGCAGAACCACTGAGTAGAGTAATTCAGGTCTAAACACAAACTGGTAGTGTGTGCATGTTACCTTCAGAAATACAAACTTAAGTAAACAATTCAGTTAAAATGCACCCACACATCCTTTCGGGTTCCTACAAGGTGACAGAGAGAAAGAAAGAGACAGAAAGAGAGAGGGATGAAGAGAAAACATTGAAAGGCCTCTCTTAAGACCTCAGCTCAAGTCTTCCTCTCAGATCTTGTATAAAACGCTGGTGATGTAGTTAAAACTAAAGCTGGGTGCGCTAGCGCCCCCAGTGGCTGGCTCTAGGTACTGCTGAGTGATGAGCCGGCTGAGGTAGAGCAGTATTCCACTGTCCTCCTCCCCCAGACCCAGCTGGTCCTGCAGGAAGAGGCTTCTCCTGCCCTCCGAGCCCTCCAAGCCCTCCCCGGGGCTGATGGGAAGGTGGAGGTGGTGGGTGAAGGTAAACAGGAAGGCCTTGGCGGCCAGCGCGGTTAGTGTGCTCTGGACGTGCATGAAGTAGGTTGAGCCCCGGCGGATGTAGGTGCGGTGGTCGGCCATGTTGGCGAGGAGCTGGCCGCGGTAGGGAGGGCAGCGCAGGGTCTTCTGGTCTGCATCCAGGATGGAGATGTAGCGACTGTAGCGGGACAGGGAGCAAAGCATGCTGGAACCCACAGGAGACACCATCCTGAGAGAGGAGAGGGGTGGGGTGAGGAGAGGGGTGGAGAAGGATGGGGAGGGGTGGAATGGAGTTTGAGACAGAACCAGAGAAGCTTTAGTGAGACATGAGAACAGATTTTCCTTAGGGGAAAGTCAAGACCATAGACAGAACACAAAACATACACTGCAACCACTGAACCAGCCTTGTCAAACACACACACCACCAACACGCTCTTCCTGCTCTCCTCTCCCTCTGCTTCAAACTCCTCCCTCACCTTTGCAATCCAATGAGTTTCCACCTCTGCAGGTCAGTCAGGGTGAAGGGGCAGGACAGCCACGGCTGGACCCTCTCTCCGCAGCGACCTGGCCCAGGGACGAAGAGAGCCAGGGCGGACACCAGCCTGCGGACCCTCCCCTCCTCCGCCCCTAGCACCACCACAGTCCTCCCGCTCAGGAGGCACCACAGAGCCTGCAGGGCAAACGGGTACTGCCTCACGAAGCGCAGGGCGCCCTGCCCCGCCCGCTTCCTCTGCCGCAGCGTCACCACACCCCCGTAGCCCAGAGGTGAGGTCGCCCGGTCGGAACCCGTCGACGCGCTCATGGTACAGTCGGAACCTTCCTCCACAGATCCTCTGTGGACAGCTTCCCCTAGAGGGCCAGTTGGCAGCTCCAGCCCAACCATGGGACTCTCTGAGCGGGGAGAGCCCACCATGTAGTCCCCCTGGAGGGGAAACATGGCCTGGGGCTCTTGGTTAACCACCAGGGAGTGAGGGGGGCGGAGGGGAGCTCTGAGCCCAAGACCAGGCACAGAATCTGGGCCTGAGGAGTCGTAGAAGAAGCCCTCCTGGGACATGCAGCATGCTGTGTCCATCTGGACTAACGACTCCAGTTCTGCCTCACATACGGAGTCGGCGACAACTTCACCCTCACAAAACGTGTCACCCTCTCTGCCACAGGGGGTCTGGTCTCCCCCCTCTGCAGCTTCTTCTTCAACGGGGGTGGTGTCCACCTCGTCACTAGTGCTCTCCCTCTCTGGGTCGAGACTCAGGTCAGGGTCAGGGTTCAGGTCAGCGTTGGGGTGGTGTGTCTGCAAGCCAGCGGGGGAGCCCTCTCCTTGTGCCTCTGCACTCCTCTCACTGCTGAAGCTACCTTTAGTCTCCTCGGAGCTCTCCTGGGTCCCCAGGGTCTGGTCAGAGGGGGAAGACTCCAGACGACCATCCCCAGACATGGGCTCACTCTCCAGGGCATGGCTCACCTCAGAGGCTGGGTAGGGATCCAGGGACTCCATCTCCAGGGGATCAGGGCACAGCAGGATAGGAGGGGTGTGTGTGAGTGTGTGTGTGTTGGTGTCTGCCATGTGGTTCACAGCACAGTACGGCCTCAGAGCCCCGCCCTCATCCTCCTCATCTTCTCCCAGATCCTCCTCAAACAGGAAGTTGGTGATTTGCTGTTTCCTGCGGAGTGCTCTGTCAAGTCGGCGTGTGTGCAGGTAACAAAGATCCCCCCGGAAACTCCTCTCAGTGTCCCTGAGTAGTTCCACCGTGGCCTCGTAGAAGGTCTGCTCACACAGCTCCTGCAGGTTCTTCAGACGCTTGTCGAAACACTTGGCTGACTTGGCTTTGATCAGCTGGGGGATGTAGGAGGGCTTGCGTTTGCCCCCCTCCTCCTCCTCCTCCTCCTCCTCCTCTCCAGCCTCCTCACCCGCCTGGCCCTCGCCAGCCCCCCCCGGGGCAGCGTGGTCGTGGTGCGGGGGGGTGGTGAGGGTGGAGTACGTGTCGGCCAGCTGCTCTGCCTCAGAGGAGCACTTGTGGCAGGTGACCACGTGGGGGTCGCGGCGCTCGCGCCGGGGGTAAGAGCAGATCTGACGCAGCAAGTCTCGGTGTTCATAGATGCTCTTCTCCACGTTGGCGAGCTCATTGGCCTTCTCCACGGCGTGGGCGGAGTAACAGCCCTGAGGCCCCGCCTCTCTCTGCAAGCCTTCCTCCTTCTGGAGCACAGCACGGGTGTACCTGTCAGAATAAAAATATGTACTTTGAGGCAAATAGATACAATTAACTTGAAAGCTAACACATACTAACTAAACAACTGCACCAATAAATACAATTGACTGACTGACTGCATTATACGGGAGAAGGACCCTAGGGTGCTTACTCCAGGTCCCGCAGTTTCCTTTGAAGTTCCCGGGCGAAGGCTCGTCTGTTCCCGGTCTTCAGGCATTCGGAGGCTCGGGAGAACCGCAAAGAGAGTTCCTGGAACTGCAGCATGATTTTCCTCTCATCTGCGGAGACGTAGGCCATGCAGAACGGACGCACGAACCCCCTCGCTTCCAGGTCGTACAGTGTTAGGTGATGGACGTAAGCAAATGCCCCCTCCTTCGAGTCACCGAGGACCACCCGCGAGTCTTCCACGAAACTAAGCCGGGGGTAGCCGCTGCCTGGCGGGTGGCCCACGAACGAGGCTTGGTAGTCCACCGACATGATCCGCAGGGAGAAATAGTTGAGGTCGAAGGTGCCACATACTTTCGGGTCGTCCGGGATGGTGAGCAGGGGCTGCGGGCCCACCTGCTCCGAGAATTCAGATATGAGGATGAAGTCTTTGGTGAACTTGGCGTAGGAGGTTTTGGCCCATGGGTTGGAGTTAGCAGCGTGAGGGAAGAGCGGAACCGAAAACTCATCTGGGAGAGCCCATGGGTCGGGATAAGAATCCCCGTATTCATCTTCTTTAGTGAACGCCACTACGTCCGGGGAACCTATCATATTCGCGATGTTTTATACACGGCATCAGGGGAAACACAGCACGTCCCAACGATCTGTCAAACAGGGGAAATGAAAGCCCACTCCACATTGGCAAACACTGATATGCGATTGTCCCGTGCTACACTGGAAGGTACACTGCCCATATTAATTATGCCGCTAGCAAAAAGGTAACGATTATATATCATGACATTTAAATACAACTTGGGGGACTTCCCTTTCTTCACAAAAAGCGAATAGCTCGTTAGCGACGGAGATGCTGTGCCGATGCTATTGCTGGATAACAAATACTGCAAACAGCCAATGATGCGAGACGAAAAGCAACCGTACGTCGACCACCATCATAGATAAATTCGTCTTTACCTTGTCATGAACAGTTATAACTATACACTCTCGAGTCCTGGTAGACGCAAATCTGATCTTTTGGTAAAGCCACAGTAAATCCTACATGCAAATTTGACGACCACTGAGACAAGCCATAATCACCCAGCTGGTCATTCAGCGTCATCACGTGATCAGTTCAAGTTCTATGAAACATAATATTAGTAAACATTCCTTTCAATTTAATGGATGATAACAAATAATACGAACGGATTTCTGTTTTGAAAATAATACAACAAAATTAAAGGTTAATAGGTAGACCGAATTTGAACATGATTAAGTATAAGTTTTGGGCACACACGGTTTTTTCTTTACGACAGCAGTTTTACGACAGTTCTTGACAGGCGCGGATTTTGTATACATAGCTATGTCAACACAACAGGAATACTCAGCTAGCTAGCAAGGTTATATGTAAGTATTTTAATTAAACTTACCAGTAATAACCATTTGCTTGCTACAGTATGAAACGAATTGTTTTGGCCAAGTCAACTATTAAAAATTTTTTTTGTTTGTAGTGGGTACAAAAAGTTTGATAGTTAGCATGACTATCTAGCAGCAGCAGACCGTTAGGCATGGGTTGGTTTTTATTAAATAGGCAGATTGCTAGCTAGATCCAGCTAAAAAGGCATCCAGTCAGCTATGTTAGTTGTCCATCTCGGGATATCACTGTTCAAATCGGGACTACAACGGCTGAAGATCCAGAGGAGGTTTTGTGGACAGACAGGACGGGGAACACAGACGGACATGCACCGCAGAACTCAGATAAAGCGAGTTCTCTGCGTGGCTGAGAAGAATGATGCGGCAAAATGCATCGCAGAGATCATGTCCAACGGCAGATCAAGGAGGGTGAGAATGGGCATAGATGGTGCACGTAGCTACACACATACGGGCAAGGCAGTGATGTTACAGACCCATGTTGACACTCACGTAATGTACTTTCTACTCAGTGCAGTAACGTCCTCATATTTGCATATGCTGATTTTTCATCTTTCACAGAAAGAGGGGATGTCCGTCTACAATAAAGTCTATGAATATGAATTTAACCTTTTTGGACAGGTAAGCTAAGCTATACACGATGTTGTTTAGCCATGCTGTGAGTGTTTGAGCTGTTGTGTGTGTATCTGTTAGGCCTTGCTTGTCTCATTGGCTTTCCCCCTCTACAGGACGTGACGGTGGTCATGACCTCAGTGTCAGGACATCTGCTGGGTCTGGAGTTCAAAACCCAGTTTCAGAAATGGTGAGAAGGCACTTCCTGTACTCTGGCTTGTTCTCTCGAGAGAAGAAGAGGGACAATTATTCCATACTGTCTGTTGCATGTGTATAATTGCAGACAGCTGTATACTACATGTATATAATTGCAGACAGCTGTGTACTACATGTATATAATTGCAAACAACTGTATACTAAATGTATATAATTGCAGCTGTATACGAGTCATTGGATCTTTGTGGAAACAAGTCAGGATGGAGGAAATGCGAAGTGATATAATGTGTGTGTGTGTGTGTGTCCTGTCGTCAGGCACAGCTGTAATCCTGTGTTACTGTTCGATGCTGAGGTTGAGAAGTACTGCCCCGAAAACTCAGTTAACATCAAGGTGACTCGCCTACAAACACCACACTAAATTCTGTGTCACTGATATCATCTATGGAGTGTAACTTTACTAAACCTTTTCCTCCTTCTCTCTGCTCTGTCCCTGGGCCCTCGGGCCTCCCGCCATAGCGGACCCTGGAGAGGGAGGTGAGGCAGTGCCAGGCTCTGGTCATATGGACCGACTGCGACAGGGAAGGAGAGAACATCGGCTTCGAGGTCATAGATGTCTGCAAAGCAGGTCGAGACCCTACTAACCTGGAGTATCTTCACTGTTCACAGCTTGTTGTTGGATCTCGAGGGTGCATTCTGGTGGCTGTTAACTGGTGTGGGAGTAGTGTGCTGACTGGTGTGTGTGTGTTCCAGTCAAGCCAAATATCCAGGTGTTCCGTGCGCGGTTCTCTGAGATCACACCCAACTCCATCCGGCGTGCTTGTGAGACTCTGACGGAACCCAACGTGAATGTGAGCGACGCTGTAGACGTACGCCAGGAGCTGGACCTGAGGATAGGTAACACACACACACACACACACATCTCTTCACTTCTGTTCACTTTCAGAGTTGTGGTTAGACAGACACCAGACATGTACCAATATTATAGTTCTTTGAAAGGGCTGGTAGATTAGGAGTTCCTCCACTCGTCTATCTCTCCTCTCCCCTCCAGGTGCATCATTCACTCGCTTCCAGACACTCCGCCTCCAGAAGATCTTCCCAGCCTCTCTAGCCAATCAGCTGATCTCGTATGGCAGCTGTCAGTTCCCCACGCTGGGTTTTGTGGTGGAGCGCTTCAAAGCCATCCAGGCCTTCATACCCGAGACCTTCTTCAAGATTAAAGGTAAACACGCTCACTCAGACATTCACTACCCATCAGTGGAAGTTCCTCGTCCTCTGAAACACACAATTTCTCCTTTTCATTCCCTTTTCACTCTCTCTCTCTCTCTCTCTCTCTCTCTCTCTCTCTCTCTCTCTCTCTCTCTCTCTCTCTCTCTCTCTCTCTCTCTCTCTCTCTCTCTCTCTCTCTCTCTCTCTTGCTCTCGCTCTCTCTCTGTCCTCTCTCTATCCTCTCTCTTTCTCAGTGCTCCATGAGAGAGACGAGGAGGCTGTAGAGTTCAGCTGGAAAAGAAACCGCCTCTTCAGTCACACAGCCTGTTTGGTGCTGTACCAGATCTGCATGGAGGTGTGTATGTGTTCACCTTAACATGATCAACTCAGATACACAAGCAACTCAGATACACAAGCCAAACCCCTTCGGCTAACCTTTTTCTTTTCTAGAATCCAATGGCAACAGTTACCTCGGTAGCAAGTAAACCCAAAAGCAAATGGAGGCCACTACCACTTGACACAGTTGTAAGGAGACACACACAAACACACACACGCACAAACACACACACACACACAGGTTGATACACCCACTGACTGTCCCTTATCATCTAACAGGAGCTAGAAAAACTGGCTTCAAGGAAGTTGAAAATAAGTGCCAAAGAGACCATGAAGATCGCAGAAAAGCTCTATACTCAAGGGTTTGTAGTATGATTGTGTGACTTAAAAATAAAAGTTGTTCAAATATGTCCTGGCATCTTTGTATAATTTGCATCAGTGCTAATCAGTAACTGTGTGTGTGTGTGTGTGTGCTTCTGTACATGTGTGTGTACTTAGGTTGATCAGCTACCCACGCACAGAGACCAACATGTTTCCCCAGGGCCTGGACCTGGGCCCCCTGGTGGAGCAGCAGACTGCCAGCCCAGCCTGGGGGCCCTTCGCCCAGAGGGTCCTGGACCAGGGCGGGCCCAACCCCCGCCAGGGCAACAAGACTGACCAGGCCCATCCCCCCATCCACCCCACCAAGTTCACTAACACACTGCAGGTACACACTTGTGAAAAAGGCTATTCTAATAAAGTTTGATTTGAAGTTTGAAACATGCTACGTGTAAACACAAGTCTGCTACATACACTCGCCAAGAATGTTGTTGTTGCCGCTGCAGATAGTTTACTTTCTTACCTGCCGTCTCCAGGGAAACGAGGGGCGTTTGTATGAGTTCATTGTGCGCCACTTCCTGGCGTGCGTGTCCCAGGATGCCGTGGGGCAGGAGACGGTGGTGGACATTGACATCGCCCAGGAGAAGTTCAGTGCTTCTGGACTCATGATCATCGCCAGGAATTACCTGGAGGTCTACCCCTATGACAGGTGGAGCGCCAAGGTGTGTATGATTATAGTAGTTGTTTATGATGAGTCAGTATGGATGATTCTGCTCACTTTCAGTGCGAATTCATGATTTATCAATGATCGTTGTGTATATAGTTGTGTTTGTCTGTCTATGTAGATTGAAATGTGGATGAAAAATCCTAATATATTCATGATGCCATATTGTGGTGTGTGTGTGTGTGTGTTCCAGGTGATCCCAGTGTACGAGCAGGGCTCCCAGTTTCAGCCCTCTGCAGTAGAGATGGTAGATGGACAGACCAGCCCTCCTCAGCTCCTCACTGAGGCTGACCTCATCTCACTCATGGAGAAACACGGCATCGGTACACACACACACACACACACACACACTCACCTATACACACAGACAAACAGACAGACCTACAGGGATGGTAAACGATGGTGTGTGTGTATTGATGCAGGTACGGATGCGACCCATGCCGACCACATAGAGACCATTAAGAGTCGCTCGTATGTGGGCCTGACAGCTGACCAGAGGTTCCTCCCGGGGGAGCTGGGCATGGGGCTGGTGGAAGGTACATCTCAGCAGGAAGCTCATATCACTTCTGCTCTGCACCTCACTTCCGGTGGGTGCCATGTTCAAACCTGTGTGCGTGTGTAGGGTATAACTCCATGGGATATGAGATGTCCAAACCAAACCTGCGCTCTGAGCTGGAGGCGGACTTGAAGCTGGTGTCAGAGGGTCGGAAGGACAAACACAGCGTGCTCCAGTACCACATCCAGAAGTACAAGACTGTGTTCGTCGAGTCTGTCAGGAAGGCTAAGAAGTAGGTCACAGAATGAACAGAACCTTCCACAGCAGGCCTTGGTGTGTCCATGGCAGCTTCCAGAACACAGTAACGCTGCTCTTTGTGTTGTGTTGAGGCTGGAGGAGAACAGTAACGCTGCTCTGTGTGTTGTGTTCAGGCTGGAGGAGAACAGTAACGCTGCTCTGTGTGTTGTGTTGAGGCTGGAGGAGAACAGTAACGCTGCTCTGTGTGTTGTGTTGAGGCTGGAGGAGAACAGTAACGCTGCTCTGTGTGTTGTGTTCAGGCTGGAGGAGAACAGTAACGCTGCTCTGTGTGTTGTGTTGAGGCTGGAGGAGAACAGTAACGCTGCTCTGTGTGTTGTGTTCAGGCTGGAGGAGAACAGTAACGCTGCTCTGTGTGTTGTGTTCAGGCTGGAGGAGAACAGTAACGCTGCTCTGTGTGTTGTGTTCAGGCTGGAGGAGAACAGTAACGCTGCTCTGTGTGTTGTGTTCAGGCTGGAGGAGAACAGTAACGCTGCTCTGTGTGTTGTGTTCAGGCTGGAGGAGAACAGTAACGCTGCTCTGTGTGTTGTGTTCAGGCTGGAGGAGAACAGTAATGCTGCTCTGTGTGTTGTGTTCAGGCTGGACGAGGCTCTGTCTGCTTACCTGGGAGCAGCTCAGGAGTTCACCGAGGCAGAGCAGCAGGATCTGGAGGTCCCCCTCCCAGTCAGGAAGTGTCCTCAGTGTGGGCGAGACATGGTGCTGAAGAGGAGGAGGGAGGGCAACGGGTGAGGAGGAGGAGGGAAGAGATTGAAGGCTAGGGGAGGGTGGAGGTCTATGCAGAGCTGACAATCTTCTCTCTCTCTCTCTCTCTCTCTCTCTCTCTCTCTCTCTCTCTCTCTCTCTCTCTCTCTCTCTCTCTCTCTCTCTCTCTCTCACACTCCCCACCCCCCCCTTCTTTCTCACATGTAACATGCTTTGTGTCCCTCCTCCTCTCTCCTCAGTAAGTATCTGACCTGTGTGGGTTACCCAGCGTGCAAGTGCTCTGTGTGGTTCCCTGACATGGTGCTGGAGGTCAGCAGAGATGACAGTGTGTGTCCCACCTGCCAGCCACGACCAGTACACATGTGAGTACCACCAGGCTGGGCAGAACCAGAGGAGACTGAGGCCTCAGCTAGGTGAAGTGCTCTTAGTCAGTTTGTTGTCATTTGAACCTAATACAAAACAAGTGTGTGTTGCTTCTCCTCAGGTTAAAGTTCAAGTTCCGTCGGGGGAGTCTTCCTCCCATGATGCCTCTGGAGTTTGTGGGCTGCATCGGAGGCTGTGATGAGACACTGAGGGAGGTGCTGGACCTCAAATACCTACGAGGAGGGGCAGGAGGAGGTGGTGGAGGAAGGAACGTAGCTCCAGGAAGAGGAGGTGGTGGAGGAGGAGGAGGAGAAGGAAGAGGAGTAGCTCCAGGAGGAGGAGGAAGAGGAGTAACAACCACCAGTCAACCCAGGGCTCGTCCTGTCCCTAGCAGAGCAGACCCACCCGGCCCCCCCCCCTTCTCCTCCTGGCCCCCCCAGGGTGGGGGCGACCCCAGCGGGGATGTGGTCGTGTGTAACTGCGGGAAGGACGCCGTCCTCCTGACCACGAGGAAAGATGGGCCCAACAAGGGCCGCCCGTTCTACAAGTGTGACTCTGGGAATTGTAGTTTCTTCCTGTGGGCTGATCAACCAAGCCAGCAGGGGGCGCCACCCAGCTGGCCAGCCCAGCCCCCACCCCGGACCTCTCATCCCCCCAGGCCCGGCCCGGGGTTTGGGAACATCCCTGGGGGAGGTGGGGGAGGAGGAAGGGTGGAAGGGGGGGAGATGATGTGTAACTGCAACGAGCCTTCAGTGACGCGTACGGTGCTGAAGGAGGGGCCTAACAAGGGGCGCAGCTTCCACGCCTGCAGGAGGCCCAGGGAACAGCAGTGCGGATTCTTCCAATGGGCCGATGAGAACATGCCCCAGCCAGGTAACAAAACAAGAGAACACACCACACCTCCTCACCCAGAGACTGACACCGTGCCACAACTGTGGCATTTTCCTAACATATTTTCTACACCGTACAGTTAGCGATAGAAGAATACATTTGAGAATTTCTTTATTAATTTAGTTGTTGATGACGTTCCTGTATGAAACATGCATGTGTAGGAAGCTGTGTTCTGTGTTCCCCAGGGTCTGGAGGGGGAGAACAACGAGGGAACGGGGCAGCGAGGGGCAGGAAGACCCCTGCCGCTCCGTCTAACAAGCCTCCAGCTGCTAAGAAACCCCGTAGCTGTGGCATCTGCCACCAGCCCGGACACACACGCAGCACCTGCCCCCAGCGCTGAGCTCAGCCCCGCGCCAGCGCTGCCACCAGCCCGGACACACACGCAGCACCTGCCCCCAGCGCTGAGCTCAGCCCCGCGCCAGCGCTGCTGCTGATGCCATGACAACCAGCGTTAGTTCATAACGTCCGCTTACTTGACAATCGACTCCGACCCCCCGACTGGTGATCGTAACTCTTTCTACCAATCTCACCTGTATGTGCAGGACTGGGGGGAATGTTGAGTTTTGGGTCTAGATGGAAGCGTTTAGAAGATGTATAGGGCCTACATATTTTAAGCGGAAAATAAATAAATTAATGGATTATGTGCCTTTGTATCAGAAGAATGTTTTAATGTAGGCCTGTATGTTGTTTACTATTTTATAAATCCTTATGCGTCGATTTGTTAAACCAAGCAATGTCTTGAAAGTATTTCCACTGTAGCCTATGCATTTTTAGAATTCAGAGAATACTAAGGTTTCAATAAATAAAAATACTATATTGAAAACTTATGGAGCTTGTGTCTTGATTAAATTGTTTTGGTTGTTGTGGGAGAACAATTTACAAATCTTTTTCTGAAAACTGAAAAGTTTTCTGGTAGAGAAAATGATGAACCATTGCACTGGGACATCCCATTCTATGTTCAGTCCCACTTATTTCCGAAAGGGGGTGTTCGCCCGCAGCTGTGCTGGTGAGACCTATTCTGATCCGGACTAGTCACCAGCCAGCAGTCAGTCTTTAACAGACTGAGCTGCATACAGTAGGCAAGCGGCTGACATCCTGAACTAAAAATGGCTGCCACCGGAGTTCTCCCCTTTATCAGGGGAGTGGACCTGAGTGGAAACGACTTCAAAGTAAGGATCGTTAATGTGCTTGTATTTGGTAGACAAGTAATGCTCAAATATATTGAAGTATTCGGCTAGAGATGTGGTTTAAACTCAGAAACGCTAGCTAACAAGCTAACGAGAGTACACAACGGCTTAAGTTAGCTAGGCTAGCTAGCGTTAGCAAGCTTGTCATAGTTGCTGTGAACCAACGAAAGTGTGAACAACATTGGGCGTTAGCTGGTTGTTAAAATGTACTGTGGAAAAAAAGTTATCTAGTGTCGGACTACATATAGAGTATACAGGTAGTAGTGCTATGTCACTCTACTTTAGTATGATTTAAAGCTAGCCTCCTACACTACACTACGACTATACCTAAGAAACAGTCCAGCTGACGTAAAACGTATTCTAAAAGCTGCCTTGGGAAGCTACACTACCTGCTAAATTAGATGTCTGTCTAGCTAGCAGCATGGCTAGGGTATGTTGTCAGACATTGCCGAAAAGCACGCTTTTGAACACTGCACATTGCCCAACCATTAGCCACACTGCCCCACCAGCATGCCAAATACAGCCACATCAACACATCAACACAGCACCACAGGACAGCTGGCAGGAGGTGATGTCTGGGATGTTGCGTTTGAGAACATCAATCGACATTGCTAGGCCTGGCATTGCTAGGCTTCCTTAGAATCCTGTATTGTCAGGGCCTTAAGAGTTTAGCCACCACTTTCAGCTCAACACAGTCAGACACACCCAGTGCCAAGGAAACCAGGAAGAGAGCTGATGACCTAAGCTGGTGTTGTCACACACAGTCTTTTCTTGTCTTCCCCTTGGTTGCCAAAAAAGGCTATTTTCAGTCGATTTGGAATTTCTATGTAGTTGGCAGCATGCTTCTTGGTTTCTGTTAAAATCGAAGCACTGTTGCACCTAAAGAACAAGCATGCTGTTCATGTTATGGTGGAGAACAGTGGGTAGGGTGCATGGTGATGAATGTTACGCTGATGGTCCATCTCTTCAGCAGGATATGGAGGTTCATCCTTCTGTTATTACTTATTGCCTCACTGGCCTTCTCCCCCCCCCCCCCCCCCCATATCTCTCCCTTCATTCTTAGGGAGGTTACTTCCCAGAACATGTCAAGTCTATGAGCAGTCTCCGCTGGCTGAAGCTGAACAGGACAGGGCTGTGCTACCTCCCAGAGGAACTGGCATCGCTGCAGAAGCTGGTGAGTCCCGCTCCGAGGCCTGGCCTGGCCTGGCGTGGTCTGGTCCGGTCTGGTATGGTTTGGCCGCACTAACACAAGCACATAGGAAACCCTTGATCTCTCCCACAGAGGTCATCACAATCAGTGGATCAGCTATTGCCTCATTATTTGTTCATACATTCTATCTAGTTTTAGTGGAGATGGACAGTCAGGTCTGGTGCCAGCCCTGTTAGCAACTCTGGCCTGGTCTGACTGAGAGGCAGGCTGTACTGTAGCCGCCTCCCCACCCTCCTGATCGGCTTATCTCAACCCCTGAACCTTGTGTGATCATCAGGGTTGTCCTGAGTGATGACCAGGCTGAGCTTAATACAGGGGTTCATTATCTGACAGTACAATGTCCTGCTCCCTGATAGGCTGCTGTTTGAGCTATATGAACCTTGATTACCTCTTATCTGTTAGGGTTGTGACACGCACAATGTTTGGGATTTTTGTTTTGTTTCTATGTGATAACTGTTTTCACTCTGACCTGCTGTGATAAAATAGCTGTCCCATAACAAAGTGTGTGTATTTGTGAACTGTGTGTGTCTCTTAGGAACATCTGTCTGTGAGCCACAACAGTCTCACCACTCTGCATGGAGAGCTGTCCAGCCTGCCTAACCTACGGGTAAAACACACACACACACTCTCTCTCTCTCACACACACACACACACCATTGAGTTTAAGAGTCATTGAGCTCTGCTTGTGCTGTTTATGTGCAGGCGGTGGTGGCCAGAGCAAATAACCTGAAGAACACAGGAGTCCCAGATGACATCTTCCAGCTGGACGACCTGTCTGTGCTGGTATGAACCCTCTCTCCTCCAGCGTGGCCAGTCTGTTCCCCCTCACCTCTCTCCTCCAGCCAGGCCTCTGTCCCAGTCTGTTCCCCCTCACCTCTCTCCTCCAGCCAGGCCTCTGTCCCTGTCTGTTCCCCCTCACCTCTCTCCTCCAGCCAGGCCTCTGTCCCAGTCTGTTCCCCCTCACCTCCTTCCTCCAGCCAGACCTCTGTCCCAGTCTGTTCCCCCTCACCTCTCTCCTCCAGCCAGGCCTCTGTCCCAGTCTGTTCCCCCTCACCTCTCTCCTCCAGCCAGGCCTCTGTCCCTGTCTGTTCCCCCTCACCTCTCTCCTCCAGCCAGACCTCTGTCCCAGTCTGTTCCCCCTCCCTGGTCAGGTGTGTGTCTGACAGAGCCTGATCGGCTCGCTGGAGGGCCTATTTCATTGGAAGACTTGTGATTGGGTTGTATTACAAATGTGCTGAGTGAGCAAAGTCCTGGCCATTCCTCTTCACTGTGGTCCTGTCATTCTTCACTTCTTTTATCTTCTCTCTCCTGTCTTCCTCCCAGAGAGGCTGTGTTTGCAACTGCTGTGCTAGCTATTTCTGTAGCTCTCTTTACACTACAGTAACTAACACCTCAGGACTTTCCATTAGAATCTATAGTGTCATATCAAGGACAAGCTGAATAATGCACACTAGCAATGCCTTGACTTCAGCAAAGCAGGCTACCTTAATACACCCTAACCCTTGGCTTTAGCTCAGTGAGATAACCTGTGATTGTGGTGACCCTGCGCAGGACCTGAGCTACAACCTGCTGACGGAGATCCCCAGAGACCTGGAGAACTCCAAGAACATGCTGGTCCTCAACCTCAGCCACAACGCCATCGACGGCATCCCCAACCAGCTGTTCATCAACCTGACAGACCTGCTGTACCTGGACCTGAGCGACAACAAGCTGGACAGCCTGCCTCCGCAGATGAGACGTCTGGTGCACCTGCAGACCCTCGTCCTCAACAACAACCCACTGATGCACGCCCAGCTACGGTACAACCATGGAGAACCATGAGTCCTTAGCTACGGTACAACCATGGAGAACCATGAGTCCTTAGCTACGGTACAACCATGGAGAACCATGAGTCCTTAGCTACGGTACAACCATGGAGAACCATGGCACTATGTTCCCTAAACGACCATAGGACCATGTCAGACCATGTTGAACTCTTTAGAACCGCTAATTCAACCCTATCAATACATGACCAGCTTCAGTAGTATGCTTTGTTCTAAATGTGTGCTGTTTTCATCTGTGTGTGTGTGTGTGTGTGTGTGTGTGTGTGTGTGTGTGTGTGTGAGCAGCCAGCTTCCTGCCATGGTGGCCCTTCAGACTCTCCACCTGAGGAACACACAGCGCACCCAGAGCAACATGCCCACCAGTCTAGAGGGACTAGCACACCTCGCCGGTAACACACACACACACACACACACAGCTCCCTGGTCACTTACATCCACAGACACACACACATTCACGCACACACTCTCTCCCTCATGCTGCTGTGTGTTTCTCCGGGCCAGACGTGGACCTGTCCTGTAACGACCTGACCCGCGTCCCGGAGTGTCTGTATTCTCTGGGCAGCTTGAAGAGGCTCAACCTGAGCAGCAACCAGATCTCTGAGCTGTCCCTCTGCATCGACCAGTGGACCCAGCTGGAGACCCTCAACCTCAGCCGCAACCAGCTCACCTCCCTGCCGGTAACGCCCAGCCTCCTCTGCCTGCCTGCCTGTCTGTCTGTCTGACTGATTGTTTGACTGTCTGACTGTCTGTGTCTCTGTCTGTCTCTGTCTGTGTCTCTGTCTGCCTGTATGTCTGACTGTGTCTCTGTCTGTCTGCCTGACTGCCTTCCTGTCTGACTGTGTCTCTGCCTGTCTGTCTGACTGTGTCTCTGCCTGTCTGTCTGACTGTGTCTCTGTCTGACTGTGTCTCTGTCTGTCTGACTTTCTCCATCAGTTTTTCTCTTCTTTCTTTCTCTCTCTCTCTCTCTCTCTCTCTCTCTCTCTCTCTCTCTCTCTCTCTCTCTCTCTCTCTCTCTCTCTCTCTCTCCTCATCACTCTGTCTGTCTGTCTTTTGGGGATGAGTCCATGTGAAGGTGTATGTGGAACAGAGATGTTGATGGTTGTGTTTGGGTGTGTGTCTGTAGTCTGCCATCTGTAAGCTGGCTAAGCTGAAGAAGCTGTACGTGAACTCCAACAAGCTGGACTTTGACGGGGTCCCCTCTGGGGTGGGCAAGCTGTCCAGTCTCACTGAGTTCATGGCAGCCAACAACAACCTGGAACTCATACCCGAGGGGCTGTGCAGGTGAGACATGCACACACACTGCAGCTCATACCTGAGGGGCTGTGCAGGTGAGACATGCACACACACTGCAGCTCATACCTGAGGGGCTGTGCAGGTGAGACATGCACACACACTGCAGCTCATACCCGAGGGGCTGTGCAGGTGAGACATGCACACACACTGCAGCTCATACCCGAGGGGCTGTGCAGGTGAGACATGCACACACACTTAAGTTTGACATAAGTTTTGAAAAAAAAGTCTCTAAAGGTTGAAAAAATGTATTTGCAACCATGTTTTCGCTAACAAGTTGGGGAAAAAAGTTTTCTAAACATTAAGAAGGGGGAGACTGATTTGAAAACACATGCTCCCTCACTCCCAGTAAGCCTCCTCTCTCAGGTGTCAGACCAACACCGGTGTTGTGTGTTGTTGTTGTGTTGTTGTTGTGTTGTTGTGTAGGTGTGGGAAGCTGAAGAAGCTGGTGTTGAACAAGAACCGTCTGGTGACCCTGCCTGAAGCTGTCCACTTCCTCACAGACCTGGAGGTACAGGCCCGCCACACTAGCACCTTCACAACACTGCAACTTTACATCAGAACTCCAGGATGATGTTAGTGAGATGTAGATGTCTGTGTCTGGGATCCAGCAGTGGGATGTGACAGTGCTCTGAGTCTGAGCACAGTGCTCAGACTCAGAGCACTGTGCTCCATCAACAGTCAGAGAGAGGGAGGATAGGAGCTGAGGGGTTCTGTTTATGTCATTGTTTGGCTTCACAAGGTCCATGCTGGGACTTGATTGGATTATGTTTTTGATTGATGGATGTGAGATCTAATCCCTGGTCATTTACACACACACACCCCCCCTCACACACACTCAGAAACCCTGACTTGTGTGTGTTGTCTGCAGATCCTGGATGTCAGGGAGAACCCTAACCTGGTGATGCCTCCCAAGCCAGTGGACAGGACGGCAGAGTGGTACAACATCGACTTCTCTCTGCAGAACCAGCTGAGACTGGCTGGAGCCTCACCGGCCACCGTAGCAGCTGCTGGGGGAGGTGTGTGTGTGGGTGTGTGTGTGTGTGGGTGTGTGAGGGTGTGGGTGTGTGAGGGTGGGTGTGTGAGGGTGGGTGTGTGAGGGGGGGGTGGTCTGGTCTGTATGTAAAAGAGATTGTGTGTGTGTTTTTGGTATTAATGGTATATGATTGTGTGTGTGTGTGTGTGTATTGCTGGTTGTCATGCGTGTGTGTGTGTGCGTGTGTGTGTATGTGTGTGTGTGTGTAGGAGCCAGCCCCCGGGACCCCCTGGCGAGGAAGATGAGGCTGAGGAGGAGGAAGGACTCTGTCCAGGACGACCAGGCCAAGCAGGTGCTGAAGGGCATGAGTGATGTCACCCAGGAGAAGAACAGGAGTCTGGAGGTGAGGAGGGAGAGGGAGAGGGGGGGGGGGAGGAAGAGGGAAGGAGTGGTTGTAAGGGGCTGAGAGTCTTAAGAAATCACTCTAACCATGTGTGTGTGTGCGTGTGTGTGTGTGTGTGCGCAGGAGAACGGAGACATGAAGTACTCAGATTTGAAGACGCGTCGCTGGGATAAGAGTCTGGAGAAGCCCCACCTGGACTACTCTGAGTTCTTCATGGAGGATGTTGGTCAGGTGGGTCTCCACTGCACTGCACTGTGTGTGTCCGCTGCTCTGGAGCCCGCTGCTCTAACTGTGTGTGTGTGTCCGCTGCTCTGGAGCCCGCTGCTCTAACTGTGTGTGTGTGTGTGTCCGCTGCTCTGGAGCCCACTGCTCTAACTGTGTGTGTGTGTCCGCTGCTCTGGAGCCCGCTGCTCTAACTGTGTGTGTGTGTGTGTACAGGTTCCTGGTTTGACGGTGTGGCAGATAGAGAACTTTGTGCCGATGCAGGTGGAGGACGCGTTCCATGGGAAGTTCTATGAGGCTGACTGTTACATCATCCTGAAGGTACACATCAAGAGATACCTGCCTGCCAACCAACAGGACTGTGTACCTGCCAACCTACGCATACTGACTCACCTTCATGAGCTTATTCATAACTATATATCTCCCTCGCTCCCTCCCTCTCTCCAGACGTTCCTGGATGATAACGGGGCCTTGAACTGGCAGATCTTCTACTGGATTGGTCAGGAGGCCACGCTGGATAAGAAGGCGGGGTCTGCCATCCATGCGGTCAACCTGAGGAACTACCTGGGCGCTGACAGCAGGAGCATCCGAGAGGAGATGGGCGACGAGAGCGAGGAGTTCAGCGCTGTACGTACACACACATACACACACACTGTCAACTCCTACATACACGCACACAACTAACTCAGAATCACACACACAGTCAACTCACAAACATGCACTCAACTTCGACACTCACACAAATACCTACATCTGACTCCTGCACACTGAGCCAACCCCACACTGTTGTAACTGCTGTTAGCACAGACACATATGGTGGTCCCCTTGGTGGACAGATCTGGTGTGTGTGTGTGTGTGCAGGTGTTTGATAATGAGATCTCCTACATCGAGGGAGGCACAGCCAGTGGGTTCTACACTGTGGAGGACACCCACTACTCTGTCAGGTGAGTCCTGGGGGGATACTTCACTGTCCTACTGAGATCTTACTGTGTATTTATATGTGTGTAACTGTATACTGTGTGTGTGTGTGTGTGTGTAACTGTATACTGTACGTGTGTGTGTGTGTAACTGTATACTGTGTGTGTGTGTGTGTGTAACTGTATACTGTACGTGTGTGTGTGTGTGTGTAACTGTATACTGTACGTGTGTGTGTGTGTAACTGTATACTGTGTGTGTGTGTGTGTGTGTGTGTGTGTGTGTCACCAGGCTTCACCGTGTGTATGGGAAGAAGAACATCAAGCTGGAGTCTGTCCCTCTGAAGGCCTCGTCCCTCGACCCACGGTGCGCCCCACACACACACACACATGTTACACACATGTTACACACACTCCCTCACAGTACACAAGTCCAGGGGTCCAGTGTGAATGCTGTGTGTGTGTGGTGACGTGTTGTCTCTGCAGGTTTGTGTTCCTGCTGGACACGGGTCTGGAGATCTTCATCTGGAGAGGAGCCAATGCCACGCTCAGCGGAACCACCAAGGCCAGGTACACACACACATGTCCACTTGATGTACATCAGGTGTCAGGTTTCTTACTCACTGCCTTTCTGTATGCTGCCTGACTGGGTGCCTGTCTGTCTGCAGGCTGTTTGCAGAGAAGATCAATAAGAACGAGAGGAAGGGCAAGGCTGAGATCACGTGTCTGCTGCACACCCAGGAGCCCCCGTCCTTCTGGGAGGTTCTGGGAGGGCAGCCGGAGGAGATCCTCAAGCACGTCCCAGACGGCTTCTCACCCGTTAGACCCAAGCTGTACAAGGTACCTCCCTGCTGGGCTCTCTGGCCTGCTGGTCTCTCTGGCCTGCTGGTCTCTCTAACCTGCTGGTCTCACTGGCCTGCTGGTCTCTCTAACCTGCTGGTCTCTCTGACCTGCTGGTCTCTCTAACCTGCTGGTCTCTCTGGCCTGCTGGTCTCTCTGACCTGCTGGTCTCTCTGGCCTGCTGGTCTCTCTGGCCTGCTGGTCTCTCTGGCCTGCTGGTCTCACTGGCCTGCTGGTCTCTCTGGCCTGCTGGTTTCTCTGGCCTGCTGGTCTCTCTGGCCTGCTGGTCTCTCTAACCTGCTGGTCTCTCTGACCTGCTGGTCTCTCTGACCTGCTGGTCTCTCTGACCTGCTGGTCTCTCTGACCTGCTGGTCTCTCTGGCCTGCTGGTCTCTCTAACCTGCTGGTCTCACTGGCCTGCTGGTCTCTCTGGCCTGCTGGTCTCTCTGGCCTGCTGGTCTCTCTGGCCTGCTGGTCTCACTGGCCTGCTGGTCTCTCTGGCCTGCTGGTCTCTCTAACCTGCTGGTCTCACTGGCCTGCTGGTCTCTCTGGCCTGCTGGTCTCTCTGACCTGCTGGTCTCTCTGGCCTGCTGGTCTCTCTGGCCTGCTGGTCTCTCTAACCTGCTGGTCTCACTGGCCTGCTGGTCTCTCTAACCTGCTGGTCTCTCTGACCTGCTGGTCTCACTGGCCTGCTGGTCTCTCTAACCTGCTGGTCTCACTGGCCTGCTGGTCTCTCTGGCCTGCTGGTCTCACTGGCCTGCTGGTCTCACTGGCCTGCTGGTCTCTCTGACCTGCTGGTCTCTCTGGCCTGCTGGTCCTTCCAGCCCAGATCCTGATCCAGCATCCTGTGTATAACCACTGTGTGATGGTGTGTTGTAGGTGGGGTTGATGATGATGTGTGACTGTGTGTTCTAGGTGGGGTTGGGGCTGGGGTACCTGGAGCTTCCTCAGATCAACTACAAGCTGTCTGTGGAGCACAAAGACAAGACCAAGCTGGACACCCTGCCAGAGCTCCGACTGGTACACACACACACACACACACACTGACACACACACTTTATGGCTGTGTACTATGTGTGCACGCGTGTATGTACATAATATGTGTGTGTATGTAATGCGTGTGTGTGTTCAGCTGCAGTCTTTGCTAGACACCAGGGGGGTGTACATCCTGGACTGCTGGTCGGACGTGTTCATCTGGATCGGGAGGAAGTCTCCCCGCCTGGTGAGAGCTGCGGCTCTGAAGCTGGGTCAGGAGGTGTGCAGCATGCTGCACCGGCCCAAACACGCCTGCGTCACACGCAACCTGGAGGGCACCGAGTGCCAGGTACACACTCACACACATTACACACTCACACACACATTACACACACACATTACACACTCACACACACATTACACACACACATTACACACTCACACACATTACACACACACATTACACACTCACACACATTACACACTCTCACACACATTACACACTCACACACACATTACACACACACATTACACACTCACACACACATTACACACACACATTACACACTCACACACATTACACACACACATTACACACTCACACACATTACACACTCTCACACACATTACACACACACATTACACACTCTCACACACATTACACACACACATTACACACTCTCACACACATTACACACACACATTACACACTCACACACATTACACACTCACACACCCAAACATTCTTACACAGATTCAAACTAGGCACGTACAAGTGCAGGAAAGACTAGCATGGAGAGCATCTCCTCTCTCTCCCTCTCCCTCTCCCTCTCCCTCTCTCTCTCTCTCTCTCTCTCTCTCTCTCTCTCTCTCTCTCTCTCTCTCTCTCTCTCTCTCTCTCTCTCTCTCTCTCTCTCTCTCTCTCTCTCTCTCTCTCTCTCTCTCTCTCTCTCTCTCTCTCTCTCTCTCTCCCTCCTCAGATCTTCAAGTCGAAGTTTAAGAACTGGGACGATGTTCTGAAGGTGGACTATACCCGTGCTGCAGAGAGTGTTGAGCAGAAAGGCTTGAAAGGCAAAGTAAGTACAGCAGTGTGTGTGTGTGTTCAGACAGGGTTGTGTGTGTGTGCAGTGTGTGTAACTCAGTGTGTTTCCTGCCAGGTCATAAAGGATGCTGAGAAGAAGGACCAGATGAAGGCTGACCTCACTGCTCTGTTCCTGCCTAGACAACCTGCCATGCCCCTCTCTGAGGTACACACACACACACATACACACAGTATTGATACATGAATTAAATACCAATGGATCTGATTCACTCCCCTCTCTCCTCTCCCAGGCAGAGCAGATGATGGAGGAGTGGAATGAGGACCTGGATGGGATGGAGGGCTTCGTGTTGGAGGGGAAGAAGTTTGCCCGTCTGCCAGAGGAGGAGTTTGGACACTTCCACACACAGGACTGCTACGTCTTCCTCTGCCGGTGTGTGTGTGCACGTGTTCCCCTTTGTACATCTGGTGCGATTATCTTAAAAATCACACAGTTTAACAATTAATTCCACTATGGAAGCCTTCCACATTTGATGAAGTGTGTGTGTGTGGTTTAATGGTTGCCGTCCTCGTTGGTAGGTACTGGGTGCCTGTGGAGTACGAGGATGATGATGACAAGGAGAAGAAGGGAGGAGGACGGCGAGGAGGAGAGGAGGAGGGGGAGGAGGACAAGCAGATGGAGGAGGACTTCCAGTGCGTGGTGTACTTCTGGCAGGGCAGACAAGCCTCCAACATGGGCTGGCTCACCTTCACCTTCTCCCTCCAGAAGAAGTTTGAGAGCCTCTTCCCTGGGAAGTTAGAGGTACACACACACACACACACACACAGCTACTCTGTCACACACTCTCTCTGTAACACACTGACTCTCTCTCTCTCTCCTGTGCTGCTGGCTGTGTGAGATCAGGTGGTCCGGATGACCCAGCAGCAGGAGAATCTCAAGTTCCTGTCTCACTTCAAGAGGAAGTTCATCATCCACAAGGGCAAACGGAAACAGAAGCTGGACTCCGCCCAGCCCTCCCTCTACCACGTACGCACCAATGGGAGCGCTCTGTGCACCAGGTACACGCCCACCACAGATGGTGCACACATCTTTCACTCAAGTACAAGTACAGATACTCATGTTGGAAAAGTGAAGCACTGACTACACTTTTTCACAAGTTAAAGTAAAGAAGTGTGGGCTCTGACATACTTAAGTAAAAAGTAGCCATTAGTACTACCTGTTTTAGTGTCACGCTGGTAACTGGACCTCACATCATATTAATTAACTAACTAAAGTAACAAGCCTGGTTTGAAAATTTGAGTAGAAAGTACAGATATTTGTGTCAAGAATTTAAGAAGTGAATGTAAAGTTGTCAGAAAAATACATTGTGAAGTTACATATATATATTTTTTTACTGATGCCAGAAAAATCTAGTACATTAACAACAACAAGTATTTGTACTTTGTTACACTGTTGAAGAGCTGGGAAGTAACAATGTAACAACATAATAACAGTGTAATAATAACAGTAATAGCAGCAGTGTAAGTAATAAGGTAAGGTTAAGCGCTGCTCCTCTCTCTCCAGGACGGTCCAGATAGGAACAGACTCCAGTAATCTCAACTCAGAGTTCTGCTTCATCCTGAAGGTGAGGAGGGGCTGGTTCCTGTCAGAACACCTCCCCAAACATGACGCACACAACAGCACATGGATTTATTTACACAACAGTTTATAGTGTGTCTATAAACAGGCACACGTGGCTCTTCCAACGTGTGTGTGTGTGTGTTCCGGCAGGTTCCGTTTGAGAGCACTGATAACCAGGGCATCGTGTACACCTGGGTGGGCAGGGCCGCTGACCCTGACGAGGCCAAGCTGGCGGAGGACATCATGAACTGCATGTTCGACGACACCTACAGCAAACAGGTCCGCTGCACACACTGTTATTGTAGCTTTTCAGTTCAGGCAGGTTATGGTTTGTATTCTGTATTCATAACGTAATATAGAATTTCTGTTGGTGGGATTAATAAAGTGATTTGAATATGATAACGTTGTTTTACTTTATCTGGGATAGGTAGAGCTAGATTATAGAGCATTTGCAGATCAGGAAGTCTGAGATTCAAATCTCCCCTGTACGTCACTTTTGAGAAACCGTCTGCAAGATGAGTTGTTGTTAATGAAGACCTGTCCCAGGTGAGCTGTTAGTTCATCAGGTCCTGACCTCTGACCTCCTGCTGTATCCCAGGTGATTAACGAGGGGGAGGAGCCAGAGAACTTCTTCTGGGTGGGGATTGGCTCCCAGAAGGAGTACGACGAGGATGCAGACTACATGAAGTACGCCCGGCTGTTCAGGTGAGACTACCACACACACACACACACCCCCTCCAGATGTTGCTGGCACACAGAGGTGGCAGACTGAGTGAGCTCTCCCTGACACAGAGGTGGCAGACTGAGTGAGCTCTCTCCTTGCAGGTGCTCCAATGAGAAGGGCTACTTCGCCGTGTCGGAGAAGTGTTCCGACTTCTGTCAGGACGACCTGGCCGATGATGACATCATGCTGCTGGACAACGGCAAAGAGGTCAGAGGTTAACACAGTCCTGGTTTACTGCCCCTCACTGGGACTACCACACTGTAGAGGTCGTGGGAGCAGCTAACCTCTCTTCCTCTCTCTTCCTCTCAGGTTTACATGTGGGTGGGGACTCAGACCAGCCAGGTGGAGATCAAACTCAGCCTGAAAGCCTGCCAAGTAAGTCTCTCTCTCTGTATGTCTCTCTCCCCCCCCCCCCCCCCTCCTCTGTTGCTTGGACCAACTATATCCAGCACATGTAACTCCTCCCCCTCCCCAGGTGTACATCCAGCACATGTAACCCCTCCCCAGGTGTACATCCAGCACATGTAACTCCTCCCCCTCCCCAGGTGTACATCCAGCACATGCGCTCCAAGGAGACGGAGCAGGCCAGGAAGCTGCGTCTGGTCCGGAAGGGAAACGAGCCTCATTGCTTCACACGCTGTTTCCACGCCTGGGGCGCCTTCAAGACCCCGCCCGCATAGACACACACACACACACACACACACACACACACACACACACACACACACACACACACACACACACTGGAGATGCACCTACACACCCTATACACACAGATTGTGGCCATGTCGGGTTTTTTTCTTCTAAATGTTTCAGCAGGTGTCTGTACCAAGCCCCCCCTCTGTCTACCTGAGGAAGGGTGTTCCACATGCTACATGGGCCCCACATGGTCTAAATATATATACATATATATTCTAGTCTGGGTGAAGCTGGCTTGTGCATGGTGTAGTATGAGGATCCTCTCTGTGCTTGAGTGAGCTTGCATGGTGCAGTGGATCATGGGTAATATTATACCCTGGTCAGCCTGACATATCTGATCATCACGTCACAGTGACCTCATCACGTGACCTCCCCTTAGTCTGCTGGGATTGGTCAAACTCTTCAGATGCAGATATTATAAACACATTTACAAACAGCAGCTTCTACAGCCATTGTTTACTGTATCATACTGAGTCATGCACGCGTGTTGAGTCAGTCACGTGTTTCTAAGCAGAGTAATCATGTTCGAGTCACACGCGTGCACACGCTCCTGATGCCACTGCTAGATGCTCTATTTATGTATTTTATATGAAAATAAAGTTCCATGTCACTAAACAGGCTGTTTCCCAAGATGTCTTATTCATTTAGCAGACGAGATTTAGATTTAGCCCAAATTCCAAACTCAAAACTGGCTTTGATAGATCAACAACACTAGGTCACATGTTAGAGTAAATACTTTATTAACATTCTCCGTCAGCAATGCTAAATGTTTTGAATTAAAATTCTACACAAACAAAAGAAGAAAAGCAAAAATAAGTTCATCATAGTTTTGGAATTATAAGATCATGCCAGCTTTAACATGAAAGGGTTAGTCTGTGTCGAGGCCCCACAACTATAAACAAGACATTACATAGAAAATGCATCAATACTATTATCAGTCAGAGCTACATTAGTGTGTGAGGTCCCTTTTTACACGAGGCAATGGAAGCACAGAATACTGATCGGTAACTATGGTGACGTGTTCTAGGTTCTAATGTTCTATCATGTGATCGTTGGTGGAACACCTGTCTCTTTGCCCCACGGCCCAAATCCTTATTTTACACAGTAAAAGTTTAAAAAAGGGTTAAAACGATTCTTCGTTTGTGAGACAACCTCTTCAGCTGGAACGTGCCCTCCCTCCCCCCCCCTCCTCCCTCCCCCCCCTCCTCCCTCCCACCCCCCTCCTCCCCCCCCCCCCCCCCCCTGGCTCATGGAAGCAGCTCAACACAGACTTCTGACCAGGTGACTTGAGAAGTTACACTGTTTCACTACAGCACTAGTGAAGGAGAGGAGAGGTGGAAGAGTGGTGGAGGAGGAGGGAGAAAGAAGAGAGGGAGGAGGAGGAGAGTGGAGGATGAGAGGAGAGTGATGGATGAGAGGAGAGTGGAGGATGAGAGGAGAGTGATGGATGAGAGGAGAGTGGAGGATGAGAGGAGGGTGATGGATGAGAGGAGAGTGAAGGATGAGAGGAGAGTGAAGGATGAGAGGAGGGTGATGGATGAGAGGAGGGTGATGGATGAGAGGAGGGTGATGGATGAGAGGAGAGGTCCTTACTACATGCTTAGTTACAGCTGACATCACTGCGTTGTTGGAGATAGTCTCCTGTGGAGGTTATCAATACAACTGATCACCCAGGGTTCCCATAGCAACAGCTAATACTGCATTGATAAGGTCCCAATGGACATAGTACCCTCTTCCCTGTCTGTCTCTCTACTCTTCCAGCCCTCTCTCACACACAAACGGGCGCGTGCTCACACACCTCCTATAAAAGCAGAACTTCAGCGCCCCAAACCCCCTCTTCCTACACAATATAAAATACAATTTATTTCTCTCTGTAGCGATATAAAACAGCTTTCTAGCACTATCTTTTCAATACAAAATCCTTCATGGCTAGTTCCTTCATGAGATGTTTGTATGATAATACTGTGACGGACGAACTATGGTACCTAACTTTCACCAGTCTGACTGACGGCTTCCCTTCACCTCACCTGCCATGTGGAGGCGCAGGGCTCTTTGTGACCAAAGGAGCCTTGAGAAAGTAGAATGCCCCACCCATCCAGTAGGTCAGGTGAAACAAATCGATCACTCTCACAGAGTCCCAGGCTAGGTTAGAGACAAAGTACCTCTTGTGCACATTAGTAACAACTGAGCCTTGATTCCAGTTAGTTTTTCTTTTAGACACAACGCTCCCACAAGCTCAGTCCTAACGCACGACGATGAATACTTCTGACAAACACCCAATCCCAAAGTCAGAAGAAACAGCCACTTAAGGATTGGCTGCATTATTTCCACAAATGTCCTGACACCAGGAAGTATAGTTACATGTCTGGGGGGGGGGGGGGAGGACAAGATGATCCATAACAGTGGTAGAATCCAGAATCCTGAGCCTTCATTCTAGAACCCTCCAAAACGTGCTGGGTGGGAGGAGTCAGAGCTGGTGACCAGGAAGTAGAGGGCGTGTCCATGTGTCATAGTGGTTAACTTCCATCCAGCGCGTCCATGAGGGAGGCTCCTCGGAGAGGCTGCAAGCGGCAGAGATGGTCCTACGTTTCCCCAGATGGAACAGCGGTTCTGCTGGGCCAGGGTTCTGCTGGGTCAGGGTTCAGACCTCCTGGGAGCTTCAGAGTGGTGCAGGAGGGGGGGTGCCAGGAGGGGGGGGGCAGGAGGGGGGCCGTGCTGTTTTCTGCACCCCCACCACCATCGCTCATCTAGGACCACAACAGCAGACCACAACCACATTATTATGGGATGAACTCTATTAGTGACGGGTGAGAGAGTAGGAGGAGGAGGGGTTGTGTGTGTCTGGAGAGATGAGCCCCACCAGGTGGTGGAAGAGAGGAGAACAAGAGGAAGAACTGAGAACAGCGAGAAAGAGGAGACCTGTTTGATGATGATGAAGATGATGTCCAGGGTGGGAGAGAGAGGGAGAGAGAGAGGGGGGAGAGGGGGATGTTATTGAAGACAGAGGGGGGGAACAGTATTGGAATGCAGACTCAAGCCTTGAAGTTTACACAGTCTGGCCCTGCTCCACGAGAACCAGGTGTGTGTGTGTGGTAGATGTAAATAATAAAGAGCATGTGTGAGGGTGTTATGTCAGGTGTCAGGTGTGTGTTTTCAGGTGATCAGTGTTTTCTTACCGCTTTAGTTGATGAGGATTCCAGTTCCTCAAGTTATTCTCCACCTCGTCCACAGAGCTGAACACACACACACAGTCAGTCAGTTTCTCAGGGTGTGTGTGTGTGTGTCAGTGAGAACCCAGAGGTGTGTGTCTTACGTGAGGAAGTCCCGGACATCCTCCATGGTCAGGTCTCCTGTGGTGTCCAGGGTGAGGTCAGCACTGCTGAGGGGGGAGTCCAGGGGGGAGGACAGGGGGGGGGAGGACAGCAGGGGGCAGGACAGGGCACTCTGGGAGTCTTCACCCAACCCAGGGGGAGAGGTAGGGGGGAGACACTGGGTCATGTTTATTCTGCTTTTCACAGAAACAGGTTGTGAACTGAACATAAGTCACTGAATTAAGGACTCGGCCAATCACCGATTTGGGCCAATCCCAGCCCTGCAAACTGACTGAGCATTACTCTGGTCTCCATGGTAACCTTCATTTCTCTGCATGGGGAGGGATTGTCTGAGGCGTCACCATGGAGACCAGAGAAGCACCCCTGCATGACATGTCCTAAACTGCAGTGAGAGAGACCAGGACACAAGCACTGAGGGGATGTGTGTGTGTGTGTGTACATACCCTCAGCCTGATTCTTGTGAGTTCCATTAGCCTGGGGCAACATAGCTGTACTGTCACTGTGGAGACACAGAATGTAACATTAGAATGTAAGCATTCTGTAAGTGTGTGTGCGTGCATGTGCGTGCATGTGTGTGCACCTGGCAGGTGAGGGCAGCAGAGGACGGTTCAGC
>NC_085019.1:908069-928069 GCF_963692335.1 Osmerus eperlanus
AACCTACTCTAGATTTAAACACCCTACTAGATTGTGATCCACGCACACAGAGCTGAGCCTTCTCTCTGCTGTGGTGCCAACCCTACGCAGGCAGACATGAGTGATGAACCAGAGTGCCAGCTGTGAAATCTGTGTGTGTGTGTGTGTCCTGAAGGTCCACGCTGGCACTGATCAAACTGCTGGTCTTGGCTGTAGCCTGCACCTGCTTTTAAAGATAACTGCTGCTCATATCTAACACTGTCTGCCCTGAAGCTAGCCAACACATGCTAGGCTAACACACTCACCAGTCTCTGAAGCTAGCCAACACATGCTAGGCTAACACACTCACCAGTCTCTGAAGCTAGCCAACACATGCTAGGCTAACACACTCACCAGTCTCTGAAGCTAGCCAACACATGCTAGGCTATGCAAAGCTAACAAACGAGCCTCTTGTTTTACCCTGTGTGTGTGCTGCTGGTGGCTCTGGCTCCTGCCGGCGCGGGACAGCCGCTCCCAGAGCTTGGGCGGCACGGCGGACACGTGGCAGGAGCAGGTGATGGCGGAGGAGTGGAGCGGGGCCAGGTAGGGCGTGGGCAGGGAGGGCCAGCCGCTGGTCTGCAGGTCCACCACCACCAGCTCCTCCTCCAGCAGCACCACCACAGCAGACGGTTCGTCGTACTCTGCAGAGAACAGGCAGCAGGAGGACACAAGCATCACTGGAGTGTGTGTGAGTGTGTGTGTGAGTGTGTCGCCGTTGTTGTTCTAGTCCATACAGTGCATGACAAAGACGTGTGTGCTAGCTTTACATTTAGTCATTTAGCAGACGCTCTTATCCAGAGCAACTTACAGTAAGTACAGGGACATTTCCCCCTGAGGCAAGTAGGGTGAAGTGCCTTGCCCAAGGACACAACGTCATTTGATATTTACATTTAATAGCCCGACTCCCCTCAGCCATCTGACCCCCTCTGTGTATGTGTGTGCGTGAGCTGTGTGTGTGTCTCACCCTTGTCCTGGTCCTCGCAGTGCACGGTGAAGAAGTCGATGACTCTGGAGGTGAAGTCCAGCGTGACGTGTCGCCGGTCCTGCTGGACGGTCAGGCAGTGGCGGTCTCCGTAGCTGGCCCTGGGCATGCCCCCGCTGTAGAGCAGCACCGGAGACCTGAGAGGGGGGGGGGGAGAGAGAGAGGCGGTAAGCAACACAGGCGAGGGTTTGATTTGCAGCTATGTGGGGTGATATGAGACGCAGCCAGAGGTGTGCAGGTGTGATGAGGTCATCAGGTGTGATGAGGTCATCAGGTGTGATGAGGTCATGAGGTGTGCAGGTGTGATGAGGTCATCAGGTGTGATGAGGTCATGAGGTGTGCAGGTGTGATGAGGTCATCAGGTGTGATGAGGTCATCAGGTGTGATGAGGTCATGAGGCGTGCAGGTCTACGTTGACCTCAGGTTCTCACCCAGACGGAGAGGTCCTCCACAGAATCTTGTTGATGGCTTTACATGGGAACGGACCTGAGACAAGAGACAGCAACACTGTTCAGGAGCTGCAAATACAAGCACTGGTGCTTCCAGTACGGTGTGTGGTGTGTGTGTATTTCTCACCATATGGGATAGTAGAGGACACGGGCTGCTGAGTGCAGGAGTTGCCGCTGGCAACAGCCCACACAGAGTATCCCCCATCGCTATGGGAACTGACGAAGGAGTTACCGGAACGTTCCCACACCAGGCTTTCCAGCTGCTGCAGGGGGCACACACACACACCACACACACACGTCAGTTCATACAACCTCTATTCCATGTGTAGGCCATATTCAGTGAGAGCTCATGTGCAATCAAGGACTAATCCAGAGTGTAGCTGCTCACCTGCTTGCCCAGAAAGACATGGTCGGCATGGCGATTGCTCAAGTCCCATAGGACAACCAGACCTCGGCTGTAGCCAATCAGAATCTTCCCCGGCTGCTGGGGGTGTTCCTGCAGAGATTCCACCGGTCCCAGAGACTTGCCACACCTGTAGTCCTCAGGAACACTGGAGAACAACATTACCCATAAGACATCTGGAAATGCTTTATCTACTACGACATGAAGTTATTGTAAACAAGCCATGGATAAGCAGGAGGAGACCCAAAATAAGTGTAAACAAACATCTCTGATGATAGTGAACTGCTGTGCTGTGCATCCAATCCAGACATTCCTGAGAGGAGAGATGGAATGTGGAACACACCCTCATGTCAGGGAACTCATCACAGCAGGGGAGAGAGAGAGAGAGAGCGAGAGAGAGAGCGAGAGAGCGAGAGAGAGAGCGAGAGAGAGAGCGAGAGAGAGAGAGAGCGAGAGAGAGAGCGAGAGAGAGCGAGAGAGAGAGAGAGAGAGAGGGAGAGAGAGAGAGAGCGATAGCGGAAAGTGCAGTTTTGGGTACTTTGCTGCAGATGAGGTGGAACAGGTCAAAACTCCCCCAGCACACACACACACACTTCAGACTGGCTCAGGCCTACGAAGAGGATTCTGTCCGGAACCAGAGAGGCAGAAACATTCCCAACAAAGCATTCCATTGTCCTCGCGTCTCTCCCGGGGTATTTTTAGGAATTCCAGTATCCTGCTGCAGTCCCAGTGATGAGTCTGTTTGTGTGTGTGTGTGTGTGAGTGAGTGAGAGAGCATGTGTGTGTTTCAGCTTAAATTCCTCCCAACCGGAACATCAGTTTGGCAGACGACACAAAGCTTCCCTGTCCGTGCCCCGCCCCCCCCCCCCCTCGCCCCCCAGCCCGCCCCCCCTGCCCCGGTCCCCCCGCCAGGCCAGCGAGGGCCCTGCTCCTGCTGCTCCTCTCCACCCTGCCTGGGACAGCAGAGCCCTGCTTCTAGAACCCTCACCCCCCTGGGTCAGCTTCTAGAACCCTCACCCCCCTGGGTCAGCTTCTAGAACCCTCACCCCTGGGTCAGCTTCTAGAACCCTCACCCCCCTGGGTCAGCTTCTAGAACCCTCACCCCCCTGGGTCAGCTTCTAGAACCCTCACCCCTGGGTCAGCTTCTAGAACCCTCACCCCTGGGTCAGCTTCTAGAACCCTCACCCCTGGGTCAGCTTCTAGAACCCTCACCCCTGGGTCAGCTTCTAGAACCCTCACCCCTGGGTCAGCTTCTAGAACCCTCACCCCTGGGTCAGCTTCTAGAACCCTCACCCCCCTGGGTCAGCTTCTAGAACCCTCACCCCTGGGTCAGCTTCTAGAACCCTCACCCCTGGGTCAGCTTCTAGAACCCTCACCCCTGGGTCAGCTTCTAGAACACACCACCCAGGTTATCCAGCATCCTCTGCCGACTGTAACTCACCTCTGCATGACCTGGTCCTGGAGCAGAGATTGGTTGTCCCGCAGCGAGAGGTGTGGAAGATCAAGGAAGTACACACCCCCTCCCTCGGTACCGACACACAGCAGGTCACATGACCTCAGCATCAGGAGGACTGTAACTCTGGTGGCACTGGAGACAGCGTGAGAGAGAGAGAGGTCAAAGGAGAAAGAAATCAGTGTTTCCATGAAGACCAGACTGAGGGAGAGATGAGGGGATAAGGGAGGGATGAGGGGATGAGGGAGGGATGAGGGGATAAGGAAGGGATGAGGTAGGGATGAGGGGATGAGGAAGGGATGAGGGGATGAGGAAGGGATGAGGGGATAAGGGAGGGATGAGGGGATGAGGGAGGGATGAGGGATGAGGGAGGGATGAGGGGATGAGGGAGGGATGAGGGGATGAGGTAGGGATGAGGGAGGGATGAGGGGATGAGGTAGGGATGAGGGAGGGATGAGGGAGGGATGAGGGGATGAGGTAGGGATGAGGGAGGGATGAGGGGATGAGGTAGGGATGAGGTAGGGATGAGGGGATGAGGTAGGGATGAGGGGATGAGGGAGGGATGAGGGAGGGATGAGGGGATGAGGTGATGAGGGAGGGATGAGGGGATGAGGTAGGGATGAGGGGATGAGGTAGGGATGAGGTAGGGATGAGGGGATGAGGGAGGGATGAGGGGATGAGGGGATGAGGGAGGGATGGATGGAGGGATGAGGGAGGGATGAGGGATGAGGGAGGGATGAGGGGATGAGGGAGGGATGAGGGGATGAGGGAGGGATGAGGGGATGAGGGAGAGATGAGGGGATGAGGTAGGGATGAGGGAGGGATGAGGGGATGAGGTAGGGATGAGGGGATGAGGTAGGGATGAGGGAGGGATGAGGGGATGAGGGAGGGATGAGGGGATGAGGGAGGGATGAGGGAGGGATGAGGGGATGAGGGAGGGATGAGGGAGGGATGAGTGCTACCTGCAGCTCTCCAGTCCAGGCCTGCCTGGTGGGCTGTAGCTCCGCACCTCCTCCAGGTAGACCACGCCCTCTCTCCTGGCTCCTCCCCCCTCCCTCGGACCAGCGCTGAGCTCCCACAGGTGCAGTGTGTTGTCATCAAGCAGAGACAGCAGCCGTCCCTATCACAGGAGAGCAGGGCACACAGTGATGACGTCATCTTTGACGACCCAGAACACACCACACGCAGCCAACATCCTTCCTGTCCTGCACATGAAGGAGCCTCAGGAAGTGACATCAGTCTTACCTGTCCATACAGGAAGTGAATCTGCGTGACGGCGGCTGTGTCTTGGTGCAGTCCGGTGAACTCAACACCTGGAACTCCATATCTAGTGGGCCGTCAAGGAAACACACACGCACACGCAGTACCCCCCCAACACACAGAACACATCCATTCTTTGTACACAAACACAAAATGTATAAACATGTCATGGACCTTTCTGCAAACACACACACACACACACACACACACAGAGCATCTGTGGGGATCATCAGGCCTCGTAACCTCCATCACAGGCACAGATCCAGCCAGCTCAGGGCGTACGAACAACCAGGGTTACAAGTAAACATCAAACCCTGCTGGAGTGAGAATCCCGATGGAGGGAGAGAGTGGAGATGGAGGAGAGGGAGAGAGTGATGAAGAGAGAGAGGGAGGGCGAGAGAGTGATGAAGAGAGAGAGCGAGGGCGAGAGAGAGAGAGTGATGAAGAGAGAGAGAGAGGTCGAGAGAGGGCGAATCAGGCAGTTTATTATGAGGGTTAATAACATGTTGTAAACAGACTGGCACACTGGTGCCACGCTTACAGTGATTAAAAAACCCAGATGATGCAAGCTCTTTCTGAGTCTAAAACCTTGTGTGTGTGTCTGTCTGTGTGTGTGTGTACACAAAAGTAATCTGCAAACACAGTACAGATCCTCGCTGTGTGGAGAGAAGAGAAATTAAAGGAAAGGAAAGAAAGAGGCAAGAAGCATAAAAATAAGAGATGCCATGCTCTAAATACATTAAACACACTATGCTGGACTAGAACTCTCTTACACACAGACACACTCACACCATCATCACTCCTCCACACACACTGTTACCGTTCTTCCAAACACACGTGAAGGGTCCAAGGAGTGGAGGCTGACCCAGGGGAAAGTTTAACTGAAATTCCTCAGCGATGTCACTTCCTGTTCCCAGGTTCCCAAAATCTCAGACAGAGCAGGGAGGGGTGATGAAAGAAGTGTGTGAGTGTGTGTGTGTGTGGTTACAGAAGGTTCATGGCCCTTTTATCACACACATTGCTGCAGAGGAGTGAATGGGAGACAGAAGGAGGAAAGGCAAATGATGAAGAAAAGCAGTTTGATGGAGGGAGAGAGAGAAGAGGCAGAGGAGAAAAGAGAGGCAGGAGGAGAGGCAGGGGGAGAGGCAGGAGGAGAGGCAGGGGGAGAATGGCTCCATCACTAACTCAGGCAGAGAGGCAGGAGGAGAGGCAGGAGGAGAGGCAGGGGGAGAGGAGGGGTGGGGCACTAACGACAGAGTACAGCTCTAGACTGACACAGAAGCAGTACTCTAGTTGATCTAACCCTATAGTAACCCTGCAGATCCTCCCTCCTTTCTCTGCAGGTTCCTCTCCCTGCCCCTCCTTACCCCTCTCTCACCCCTCCTTACCCCTCCCTGCCCCTCCTTACCCCTCTCTCACCCTCCCTACCCCTCTCTCACCCCTCCTTACCCCTCTCTCACCCCTCCTTACCCCTCTCTCACCCCTCTCTCACCCCTCCCTACCCCTCTCTCACCCCTCCTTACCCCTCTCCTGCCCCTCCTTACCCCTCTCTCACCCCTCTCTTACCCTCCCTACCCCTCCCTACCCCTCTCTCACCCCTCCTTACCCCTCTCACCCCTCCTTACCCCTCTCTCACCCCTCCTTACCCTCTCGCTGCCCCTCCCTACCCCTCTCTCACCCCTCCCTACCCCTCTCTCACCCCTCCTTACCCCTCTCTCACCCCTCCCTACCCCTCTCTCACCCTCCTTACCTCCCTACCCCTCTCTCACCCCTCCTTACCCCTCTCTCACCCCTCCTTACCTCCCTACCCCTCTCTCACCCCTCCCTACCCCTCTCACCCCTCCTTACCCCTCTCCCTGCCCCTCCTTACCCTCTCTCACCCCTCCTTACCTCCCTACCTCTCTCTCACCCCTCCTACCTCTCTCACCCCTCCCTACCTCTCTCTCACCCCTCCTTACCTCCCTACCCCTCTCTCACCCCTCTCTCACCCCTCCTTACCCTCTCTCTCACCCCTCCTTACCTCTCTCACCCCTCCTTACCTCCCTACCCCTCTCTCACCCCTCCCTACCCCTCTCTCACCCCTCTCACCCCTCCTTACCCCTCTCCCTGCCCCTCCTTACCCCTCTCTCACCCCTCCTTACCTCCCTACCTCTCTCTCACCCCTCCCTACCTCCCTACCTCTCTCACCCCTCCCTACCTCTCTCTCACCCCTCCTTACCTCCCTACCCCTCTCTCACCCCTCTCTCACCCCTCTCACCCCTCTCACCCCTCCTTACCCCTCTCTCACCCCTCCTTACCCCTCTCGCTGCCCCTCCCTACCCCTCTCACCCCTCCCTACCCCTCTCTCACCCCTCCTTACCCCTCTCTCACCCCTCCTTACCTCTCTCACCCCTCTCTCACTCCTCCTTACCTCCCTACCCCTCTCTCACCCCTCCTTACCCCTCTCCCTGCCCCTCCTTACCCCTCTCTCACCTCTCTCACCCCTCCTTACCTCCCTACCCCTCTCTCACCCCTCCTTACCCCTCTCTCACCCCTCCTTACCCCTCTCTCACCCCTCCTTACCTCCCTACCCCTCTCTCACCCCTCCTTACCTCCCTACCCCTCTCTCACCCCTCCTTACCTCCTTACCCCTCTCTCACTCTACCCCTTGCCTGCCACTAATGAGTGATCGGGTTCGACAACAGTAACTAACTAAAAACTGTACTACACACATGGTACTAGAGAACTAGAACTTGACAAGTTCTAAGTATCAAACTATAGGCCTACTTATCTGCAACAAGTACAATGTCCATCTACAGTAACTTGCCTGTAATCACACACACGCACACACACACACGCCCTGTTTGTCAGTGCTGCAGTGTGATTGTCCGGTGATGCGTGGGGGGGAGCGTTAGCAGGGATAAAGCGATTTCACGGTCTGAATACAGACAAACAGACGGCATTGTCCTGCACTCTGACACAGAGACAACAGCCACGCACGTCCACAAGCACACTGACAGAGGAGAGGAACTGAGGAGAGAGAGGAGGAAGGAGAGAGGAGGAAGGAGAGAGAGAAGGAGGAAGGAGAGAGAGGAGGAGGAAGGAGAGAGGTTATTAGGTTATCAGACTGAAGAACAGCGCAGAGTTCACATAAAAGTTCTCTACACAAACACAGACAAGCAGACACACGTTGACGTCACACACACACAAGATCTCTGCCTCACTGACATGGCAGTCAAGGTAAACAGCCACAACTTTTAAAATATGAACCGCTCTCCCACACACACTCGGCACTGACGGCCCAGTGCCTGGTGGACACAGCCGGCCTGACGGCCCAGTGCCTGGTGGACACAGCCGGCCTGACGGCCCAGTGCCTGGTGGACACAGCCGGCCTGACGGCCCAGTGCCTGGTGGACACAGCCGGCCTGACGGCCCAGTGCCTGGTGGACACAGCCGGCCTGACGGCCCAGTGCCTGGTGGACACAGCCGGCCTGACGGCCCAGTGCCTGGTGGACACAGCCGGCCTGACGGCCCAGTGCCTGGTGGACACAGCCGGCCTGACAGCTTCCTCCTGGGTGTCCAGTCAGACCACACACCTTCCAGCCCATTCAGGCGCCAGCACCCCCTCTACCAACCCCTCTACCCTGACAACAATAGACCACTCAGCTCAGAGCAACAGGAGTGTGTGTGTGTGTGTGTTTTGGTAGGTTGAAGGAGGGGGGTGTCTGTCATGGGTAAATGGGGGAGGGCTAAATGGGTTTACAGGGCAGAGTGAAGAGGGTGATGGAAGAGAGAAAAAGGAGAAAGAGGGGGGAGAAGGGGAGAGAGAGTGAAGGTAAGGGAGAGAAGAGGGGAAGGGAGGGGGAGAGATTTAAAGCTCCAGTGGTGAGCCGGTGTGGCGCCTTACAGAATAATAATGACGAAAGAAGAAGAAAGAGAAAGAAGTGGAGGTTGAGAAAAAAACTGAAGAGGAAGTTAAGAGAGGGTGATGAGAAGAAAGAGAGAGGGGGGAGGGAGGGAGGAGGAGGAGGGGGGGAGGAGGAGGAGGAGGGGGGAGGGGAGGGAGGGAGAGGAGGGGGAGGAGGGGGGAGGGAGGAGGAGGAGGGGGGGAGGGAGGGGAGGAGGAGGGGGAGGGAGGGAGGAGGAGGGGGAGGGAGGATTAAAACCACTTGTGTTACTTCAGCTGCTTCTCATTAGACTAACACAGAAGAGGACACATCAGAACCATCAACTAAAAACTGCTTCACAAAGAGCTGGGAGAACTAGGCCGCTCACCGCAGAACACATCAGAACATCAGAACATCAACAAGATGGTTCTAACCGGAGGGGGAGGAGGAGAGGATTAAGGAAGAAAAAGCTGAGGAATGAGAACGGGGGGAAAAAGGGAGGGTGGGTGGGAGGAGTTAAGGGAAGAGAAAGACGGGATGATGGGAGGTGTAAGTAGGGAGGGGAGGGTGAGGGTGACAGCTGTGTGTAACAGTCGTTAGTAGCGGTGAAACTGGGAGATGAAAGCCAGTGGCGTGGGAGAGTCAATATTTGTCTGTACTCAGACACCACCCAACACCCTCTTCTACACCTTAACACCCCTCTACACCGTAACACCCCACCACACCGTGACTGTGTTACAGCATCTTTCTGCTAATTCAACTGTCCTGTTACAGCTAACTAGCTTGAAGCTAGCACGGGCCAACTAGCTTACAGCTAGCACGGCTAACTAGCTTAAAGCTAGCACAGCTAACTAGCTAGCATGGGTTAGCTAAGCGCAAACCCCGCCTTAGAGCAAGACTGCTCAGTTACCTACATGCTATGCTAACAGGCTACACTTGTCTCATACCCCAGTATGAGAACAATCATGATCACCAGCCATGTAGCTCTGAGACCTGCTGCTCTGGTAGCCGTGGAAACACTTTTCAAAAGCTGCCATTATTAAGATGAGGCAACAAAAGGTCGTAGATCTCTCTCTCTTTCTCTCACACGCACGCACGCACGCACGCACGCACACACACACACACACACACACACACACAGGGTTAACCAAGGGCAACATGCATTCCACAAGAACAGACAGACTCCCCATGTCTCCCACCCATCCACACATGCTTTCAACACACGCACACACACGTCTGTACTCTCATTACTGTGCTTCACCACACTGTCCCTTTGCAGAGCCCCAGCCTGTGGTTGGAGCAGAGACTCTGGGTGTAATCTGACCCAGTCTTCATAAACACAGAGGGAGAGAGGGTGAGAGAGAGGGGGAGGGTGAGAGAGAGAGTGAGAGAGTGAGTGAGTGAGTGAGTGAGAGAGAGAGAGAGAATGAGTGAGGGAGGGAGAGAGAGAGCTGGATGACAGGATGACAGACGGACTGTGACACACATGGTTTTAGGACTGAGGCAGAAATGGAAACAAGAATGTGTGTCAGTTATGAGGAACAGTCTCCATTCTCGCTTCCTCTACCTGGTCAGCTGCCCTGACCAGCCTGTCTGACCACGGTTCCATGGTGATCACAGCGACAAGGTTTCCATGGTGATCACAGCGACAGGGTGTCCGAGGGTACAGGAGATGTGTGGTGCCAAGAGGAGTGACGAGAGATACGTCACAGGCTTTCACAGGGACTGGAATTGTCTCCCCTTCCATCTCCCTTCCTCTCTCATCTTATCCTTCCTCCCTTATCTCCCCTCCCTCCCTCCCTCATCTCCCTCCCTCCCTCCCTCATCTCCCTCCCTCCCTCCCTCCCTCTCCGGAGCTGTGGCTGGCACTACCAGTCTCCCTCCTCAACAGCGACTCAAAGAACTGATTCTCATCCAGGCTACACAGATGCCCTAGTGCACATGCACACAACAAATGAACAGTTACAACACACACACACACACACACACACACACAACACATGTAGATGACATCAAATCTATGATTAGCAAGAGAGGCTGTCTGCAGATGACTGCAAACACTAGAGCTCTTCTGCTGCTTGATCAATACAACATGAGGTGAAACAGAACTGTACTGCTACGTAGGGCTCTAACTGACACAGTACTGCACAACTGTTTGGTGCAGGGTTGGTGATGACACCTTCATAGCAAAACACACCCACACTGAGGAGAGAGGCTAGTCACACACACACGAGAGGAGACCGCTACTAGCACAGACTGCACCTCAGATCGGGCCACATCACTGACTGTAGAACATTTCCAAGGTTCATCTGTCTTCCACAATGAACTTGCACACAAACACACTTCCCACAGCTAGATAACACAGTCAACATAAGTCAAAAGGAAAAACAGACACTCAGCTGGGAGAGAAGCAGTTGGGTTAGACAGACAGCCAGACAGGCAGGCAGACAGACAGACATACAGACAGAGAGACAGGCAGGCAGTAGAAGGGAGATGGCAGAAGGATACACCTTGATGGCTCCTGACTTGGTCCCAATGGCCATAAGCTGGAGTTTGGGGTCGTAGGCCAGAGCACTGGGCTGGTTGGGAAAACCATGTTCCACCGTCTGAGAGAGAGACACACACAATCAGGACTGAAACATTTAAGATTCCTTCTTGGAGCGCATATCTGAATCTGTTCATGTATTTTTGGGTGTGCCTCTGATTGTGTCTGGGTTTGAGTGTGTTCGTCTCTGGGATGTAAGCGTGCGAGTGGGTCTGTGTTTGAGTGTCTGGGTTTGAGTGTGTGTGTATCCCAGCCCGTGTTGAAAAAAACATCAACATGGGAGGATCCCATTAGAAATGGTTTCACAGTTTAACGGGTGTTTTACCAGGCCTTGTTAAGACTCTTTGTTTCCGGCCTCTGCTGCAGGCCTGTGCTACCACAGAACTGGAGGAACATGAAAGAACTGCAACCACAACAATAAAAACATCTCCTTCTGTGCGTGTGTGTGTGTGTGTGTGTGTGTATATAAGTGTGTCTGTGTGTGAACAAGAGATCAGAAAGGAAGCCACAAGGTGTGAAAACAGGGTTTCTAACACCTTCAAGAAGTCTCTTTTAACCCTTGTGTTATCTTCGGGTCATTCTGACCCATCAGTCATTGTGACCCACCGTCGTATTGCGACAAATTTACCTCATACAAAAACAAAGTGAAGCATTTTCTTTTAACTGTCGGGCTGTCTCAGACCCCCCACATTGGAATGGTTAAAAGAAAATTATTTGTATTTGTTTTTGTATTGGGTAAAATTGGGTAAACACAACGATGGTTCGTTATGAACCTTTGGGTCATGTGACCCGAAGGCAGCACGAGGGTTAAACCATGTGTGCACTTACTGGAGCACACGTGCCCACGTACAGTGACGTCTGCCAATTTGTACAGACCACCTCTGTGACAGTGAGCCCTACTGCCAACCCATGCTGCTTTGGAGAGGAGACGGGAAGTGTGTGTGTGTAGCCTGCGTCTCTGAAAGGTGTGCGTGTTCGGTGGGTTACTGTCACAGTGCCATGAAGAGTCCATGGCCTTTGGACTCACAATGACGTCCTTCAACTCTCCTGCCATTGCAAATCAGCTAGTGCCATCTAATTCACAACCCCCTCTCTGCAAACAAACGGACCAACGGATCTCACCTCCATGTGCATACGGAACTTCGGAGTCGAGGGATAACCGTGCCGATTTAAAGGCACAAATCGGTATTTTGTCTAAAAGTCCGTTAACTACGATCAGTAACGTAGCCTACTCGACTCGGGGTTAACGTCCCCCACTTCCCCCGCAACGGCAGCGGTCCCGACAAGCCCTACTTTACCAGTTCAGAATCAAATTAAGACTTCACAGAATACTCGTCTACTTGAGCGATTGTTAGCTAGCTGTAGTAGCCAGTAGTAGGCTATATTGTTGATTATTGTATGTTTTTAAAGTCAATCCCAGTGATTTCGTTTGTTAGACTGTTCCCAAAACCACGAAATTATCATTTCAGTGGTCAAACTTAAACACATTCCATTCACACTGCACTGCGAACCAGACTATTTAAAAACCCAACATATTTCATTCAGCCACAAAAGTGGCATGGGTAAATCTGCAAATGGTTTTAAGATAACTACCTTCATTACACGTCTAGATGTAGATTAGAGGATAACTTTGTTATTGTTTAGTTTGAGAAGGCCTGTTGTTGGACGTAGGCTCCGCCTCGAAAACAATAGTGGATATTCTATTTAGCAACCTCTCTCAAGACCCATCAACATAGTCTTTGCTGCGTGTTCTGTTCGGAAAAATAGCAACTGGAGGATGGGCTGCAGAACGGTGGCTTCGGTCTGGATTAAGACTCGTCTTAATTTCTGCTGCCTGTGTTGTGCTGCAGCCCGGGTCCTGGGGATGGGTCTGCTTTGGGGGGGGGGGGAATAATTCTACTGAAGCAGCACTAGCGTTGTTGCGGTTCGGCTGTTAGCTGGCTTTTTTTACCTTGTTGAAAGCGAATAGTTCCTGTTTGATCTTCTCTCTCTGAGGATCGTTGCCCTGCCGACGAAACCTGAACTTCATCATCGTGAAGCCGGCCAGGAAGAGGTCCAGTCGGTAGAGGCGCGCCCGGAGCGGTGAATTCCTTAGCGGTTAAATCAGAGCAGGGGAAACAATGCTAGTCCATGCAGCCTGCAAGGCTGAATGCGTCGTTCTTGTGTTCTGCTCCGCAGCGATGCAGCCCTCGTCTCGCTCTGTTCGGGATCTTAACACAACTTCGGTTTACACGAACCCTGTTTGGGTTAACCAATCAGAATTGGGAAATCTGTGACCAATGTACTAAATCACACCCACAGAACGAGCGCACCATCAAAATGCGGATTCGGTTTGCCGGATTTATAGCGCCGCCTGGCGCGGCGATGGATGGCATTTTTCTGTGTGTGTCAAGACGCGCAAACTCCTCCTGTTGTGCAGCCGGTTTTACAAATGGACGGATGCCGCTGTGGCCTAAAACTCTACACGAATAAATCTCAAAACAAGTAAGATACAATTATAAGGTGACAATTTTGCCCTCAAAAACATTACCCACACAAAAATGGTAGTATCATAAACGTTTATAATTTGTCCAACAATAAAATCATGAAACAATTCAAAAATATTCATAAATCTTGATTCAAAAACAATACATTTAAAATCTGAACACACAAAAATACATTTGTAATAAACATCAATATTATTTATCTGTATTTAGTGCAAATATAGTTGTAGAGAGCATAGATTTTTTAGAGCTAGATAAGAATAATGGCTTACCAGGTTTTCAGATTTCAGGCACAAGAATACCCTGTATGGTATCTCTTAATGTGACTTGTTGGACTATACATTCATGTCCTACTACACCCTGGTCTCTCCAACACCCCCTCTACCCCTCCACCCCTGGTCTCTCCAACACCCCCTCTACCCCTCCACCCCTGGTCTCTCCAAAACCACCACAGGCCCAGGGTGACAGTACAGTTTGTTGTTAATTCTACAGACACAACATTGTGGTATGATCTATAAAAAAAATTATATTTCTTAAACAGAGGTAGATGTAATTACCACAGTTGGTGCTGTTCCTGTGTGTGTGTGTGCGTTATAGTAAAGTGATTTCGCTGGGTGGCAAAGTGAGTCTCTTCTCCCGGACAGACAGCATGCTCTCCATATGCATGGCAACGACACGACACAACTCCAAACCCTACACACACACACACACACACCGTTACAATGTGCACACATAACATATACAAATGAGAATGTCCGTGCCGCACACCCACCTGCTCCAGCTGTAGCTGGGTGATGCGCTGACTCAGCAGGTCTCCTATCAGGAACTCTACGTAGGGGTAGCTTGACCCGGACGTAGGCCTCTGGGTACGGGTGGACTGCACCTCCTTCAGGGGGAAACGAACCATGGCCTCCTGCGCACACACGCACACAAGATGTTGTGTCATAAAACAGAACTGTGTGTGCTGTTTGAACCCTAACTGGGCTACACGCCAGACATACATGTGTGTCCTTGTTCAGGAAGTGCAGTCCGTTCTGATTGACAGCCAGGATGCAGGGGGAGTGGAAGGAGGAGGAGCTGCTGCTCTGGATGTAGAAGAAGGAGGAGCCAAACATGGGGAACGCACTCACCAGCCCTGAGGACAACACACACGTTAACCATGACACACACGTTAACCATGACACACACGTTAACCATGACACACACCTTAACCATGACACACACGTTAACCATGACACACACGTTAACCATGACACACACGTTAACTATGACACACCTTAACCATGACACACACGCTAACCATGACACACACGTTAACCATGACACACATGTTAACCATGACACACACCTTAACCATGACACACACGTTAACCATGACACACACGTTAACCATGACACACACGTTAACCATGACACAAACACGTTAACCATGACGCATGTTAACCAACACACACCTTCCCCACACAGGCCTTACCTAGGAACTGTGCCCGGGCCTGGTGAGGTGTGAGAGGCTGGACCTGCTGCACGTGCTGGGTCACCATGTTGAGCCACGCCTGGGGGCCCTGTTTGCTGTAGAACTGAGGAGGAACAAACTCCTGCACCTCGCGGCTACACACACACACACACACAGTGTGTGTAGTTACGTGTGTGTGTGGATAAGTGTGTAGTTGTGTTTGTGTGTGGATAAGTGTGTAGTTGTGTGTGTGTGTTCTCACATGGTGGGCAGGTAGGCAGTGTCTTTGGCGCGGTGCTGCAGGGCGGCCAGCTTGGCCACCTGCTGAAGCTGCTGCTCGCTGGCCTTGGCCCTGGGGACCACGCTCAGCAGGGCCTTCAGGTAGTCAGGCAACACCTGCACCAGGGAGGAGGGGGGCACTGTTACCCTCCTAACGCTTGAGTACCTGGTTATAACGCATGAGTACCTGGTTATAACGCATGAGTACCTGGTTATAACGCATGAGTACCTGGTTATAACGCATGAGTACCTGGTTATAACGCATGAGTACCTGGTTATAACGCATGAGTACCTGGTTATAATGCACAAGTACCTGGTTATAATGCATGATTACCTGGGTATAACGCTTGAGTACCTGGTTATAACACAGGATTACCTGGTTATAAAGCAGGAGTACCTGGTTATAACGCATGAGTACCTGCTTATAACGCTTGAGTACCTGGTTATAACGCTTGAGTACCTGGTTATAAAGCAGGAGTACCTGGTTATAACGCATGAGTACCTGGTTATAACGCTTGAGTACCTGGTTATAACGCTTGAGTACCTGGTTATAACGCATGAGTACCTGGTTATAATGTATGAGTACCTGGTTGTAATGCATGAGTACCTGGTTATAACGCATGAGTACCTGGTTATAATGCATGGTGACGCAGAGCTCGTTGTCAAACTTGAGAAGCTGAGTCCAGATGACCCTCCTGACCCACAGGCTGTAGTTACTGTCCACAGGCTCCGCCTCCGTTGCTATGTCCAAGATGTACTCACGCTTGTTCAGGGGACGCACATTCTGACCTGTACACATACATATTTGTGTATACACACACTTATACATACACAGGTACACACACAGACATACAGGTACAAATGAACAAGCAAAGACAAACAAACACAGGCCTTCTGCCTTCCTTCCCCAGCAGGTCACATGATTGATGAGGTCACTGACCTCGGTGTGTGACCACGAAGATGGCGTACTCCTCCACGGCCTCGGGCCTGTGCACACTCATCTCATAACACAGCTCCTCGATCGCATCCATGGCAACCTGCAAATCATCACCACCACCACCATCATGGAGGTAGTCTTAGTGTGTGCGTGTGTGTACGTGGTGTGTGTGTGTGGTGAGATACTCACCGAACAGGTCTTGATCTTCAGGTGTCTCTCAATCCCGCCCGGCAACAGGAAGAGCTGTCTCTTGGAGCTCCGCCCTGCCTGTAGACCAACCAATCAAAACACAGACAGCAGAGGAATTGCATCACATCCATACTCAGGATTGGCGGAGGCGGCCCCGGAGCAGTGCTGTGATAGGTGGCGACTAACCAGCATGGCCTTGATCTCCATGCTGTTGGGGTATACCACACGGCCGCTGTACTGCAGCGTCCTTCTCAGGTTCTGCTCACACGCCTTGGCTATGCCTGTCAATCACCAACACCAGCCAATCACAGGACAGAGGTCACTTTGCCTGTCAATCACCAACACCAGCCAATCACAGGACAGAGGTCACTATGCCTGTCAATCACCAACACCAGCCAATCACAGGACAGAGGCCACTATGCCTGTCAATCACCAACACCAGCCAATCACAGGACAGAGGTCACTATGCCTGTCAATCACCAACACCAGCCAATCACAGGACAGAGGTCATCAAGGTAGGAAGGTGTGTGAGTAGACAGGTAGGACGGAAGTGGATGGATGGATGGATGGATGGATAGATGGATGGATGGATGGATGGATAGATGGATAGATGGATAGATGGATAGATGGATAGATGGATAGATAGATGGATGGATAGATGGATGGATGGGTGGATAGATGGATGGATGGATGGATGGATGGATAGATGGATGGATGGATGGATGGATAGATGGATGGATGGATAGATGGATGGATGAATGGATAGATAGATGGATGAATCGATGGATGGATAGATGGATAGATGGATGGATATATACCCTGGAACTGCACCCCTGGGCTGGCACAGGCATCCTGCAGGAACTTGAACAGGAAGGGCTTTAGGACCTCGGAGCAGCGATGGAAGGCAGTCAGGATGTAGAGCAGCCTCCAGCCCCGCTGGCAGCTGTCCCTACACACACACACACACACGCACACACACACACGCACACAGCTTATACATACATCCCAAAACATACACACACAATTTACACACACACACACACACATAGACTATGTAAAGGTCTTACGGTTTGGTGCTGGTGTTTCCAGTGATCTGCTTCATCACCTGGCAGTAGGCCTCATCCTTCATGAGACCATGGTCTGCACTCAGCTACAACACAAACACACACACACATATATACACACACACTTGACTATAGGACTGTAGTCCAGTGCTCAGACTGGAGTTCAGAGTTGGTCAGAGTCCAGTACCTTCAGCATGGTGGAGACCAGGTCCTGTTCACTCTGCCCCTTCACTGGGTAGTCTCCCATGAACCTCATGATGGCTGAACAACAATAACAACAATAAAACAGGAACAAACACAGAAACCAGCATGTAACAGAGCTCCTTACTCAGTGCTCATGTCCCTCCCTCCCTCCCTCCCTCTCTCTCTCTCTCTCTCTCTCCCCCTCCCTCCCTCCCTCCCTCCCTCCCCCTCTCTCTCTCTCTCTCTCTCTCTCCCTCTCCCTCCCTCCCTCCCTCCCTCCCTCCCTCTCTCGCCCCCCTCCCTCTCTCCTCTCTCCTCCCTCTACCTCTCTCGCCTCCCTCTCTCCTCTTTCCTCCCTCTACCTCTCTCGCCCCCCTCCCTCTGTCCTCTTTCCTCCCTCTACCTCTCTCGCCCCCCTCCCTCTCCTCTTTCCTCCCTCTACCTCTCTCGCCCCCTTCCCTCTCTCCTCTTTCCTCCCTCTACCTCTCTCGCCCCCCTCCCTCTCTCCTTCCCTCCCTCCCTCCCTCCCTCCCTCTCTCGCCCCCCTCCCTCTCTCCTCTTTCCTCCCTCCCTCTCTCGCCTCCCTCTCTCCTCTCCTCCCTCTACCTCTCTCGCCCCCTTCCCTCTCTCCTCTTTCCTCCCTCTACCTCTCTCGCCCCCCTCTCTCTCTCCTCTCACCTATGAAGATGTCAGCTGCCACTCTGTTCATTCCTCCATCACTGAAGTCGATCAGAGACTCCTGCAGGGGACACTGGACACACCATGGTCAGGTATATAGCTCAGATTTATACATTTATATATGTAGATATGTATATATTTTTAGTTTCTAATAAAAAGTTGTAAAAAGACGATTTTCTTTTTTACAAAAAAAAGTTTCAAAAGGTTCTAAAAATATTTTTGAAAAAAGTTTCAAAAGATCAAAACAAAAAAAGTTGTGTACTTTTGCCATCTCTGGTGTACACACAGTGATGCCCAAACATCTATATTACGTAACACATGGTCATTTATACACACACACGTACACATAATAGTTAGAGGTCAAAGGTCGTCACCTTGGAGAACCTGACCATGTCTGCTGGGTCGCGAGAGTCTTTCCCTTTCTTAGACTTCTGTGGCTCACTATGGAAACACAGGTGGTCCATGGTCACAAATCAACATCACCTCGGAAAAGCTACATGATGTGTGTATGTGTAGGTATGTGTGTGTGTAGCGAGTGTGTGTGTGTAGCGAGTGTGTATGTGTGTGTGTAGCGAGTGTGTGTGTGTTTGTGTAGCGAGTGTGTATGTGTGTAGCGAGCGTGCGGGTGTAGCGAGTGTGTATGTGTGTGTGTAGCGAGTGTGCGGGTGTAGCGAGTGTGTATGTGTGTGTGTAGCGAGTGTGTATGTGTGTGTGTAGCGAGTGTGTGTGTGTGTGTGTAGCGAGTGTGTATGTGTGTGTGTAGCGAGTGTGCGGGTGTAGCGAGTGTGTGTGTGTGTGTGTAGCGAGTGTGTGTGTGTAGCAAGTGTGTATGTGTGTGTGTAGCAAGTGTGTGTGTGTAGCGAGTGTGTGTGTGTGTGTAGCGAGTGTGTGTGTGTGTGTAGCGAGTGTGTGTGTGTGTGTGTGTGTAGCGAGTGTGTGTGTGTAGCGAGTGTGTGTGTGTGTGTAGCGAGTGTGTGTGTGTAGCGAGTGTGTGTGTGTGTGTAGCGAGTGTGTGTGTGTAGCGAGTGTGTGTGTGTGTGTAGCGAGTGTGTGTGTGTGTAGCGAGTGTGTGTGTGTGTAGCGAGTGTGTGTGTGTAGCGAGTGTGTGTGTGTAGGTATGTGTGTGTGTAGCGAGTGTGTATGTGTGTGTGTAGCGAGTGTGTGTGTGTAGCGAGTGTGTATGTGTGTGTGTAGCGAGTGTGTGTGTGTAGCGAGTGTGTGTGTGTGTAGCGAGTGTGTGTGTGTAGCGAGTGTGTGTGTGTGTGTGTGTAGTGAGTGTGTGTGTGTAGCGAGTGTGTGTGTGTGTGTGTGTAGCGAGTGTGTGTGTGTAGCGAGTGTGTGTGTGACCTCCTCTGTCTCTGGGCCTCTCTGAAGTACTTCCTGGCAAACTCAGCCATGTGGTACTGGCTGCCATGCAGTGGCAGCTCCTCCAGGTCCCCGTACGCATCACGCGCCATCTGACACACACACACACACGATGTACACACACAGATCAACACACACACACACACACCTGCCTGTGAGCAGAGTGTGTGTGGTGTTCCTGCTCGGTGTAACAGGAAGTCCTCCGCTCTCACCTCAGTGGAGCGATCCAACTCCTGAGCCACAGTCGCTGAGCCCATCGCCACGGCGATGGCGGCGGAGGCGGCGACTCGCCCCTGTCTGTCGCGAGGCTCCGCCCTCTCAGCTGGCAGAACCAGGAAGTCTGGAGCAGCCACCGGACGGACGTACTCTGCTGGAAACACCCCCCAGCGCCCA
>NC_085019.1:930569-939221 GCF_963692335.1 Osmerus eperlanus
GCACACAGTTTGAGTCACCCTAAAATGTTGGGTGACTCACGATCTGAACCCTGGTCCACCCTGGCCCACCCTGGCCCACCCTGGTCCACCCTGGCCCACCCTGGCCCACCCTGGTCCACCCTGGCCCACCCTGGCCCACCCTGGTCCACCCTGGTCCACCCTGGTGCACTCTGGTCCACCCTGGTCCACCCTGGCCCACCCTGGCCCACCCTGGTCCACCCTGGTGCACTCTGGTCCACCCTGGTCCACCCTGGCCCACCCTGGTCCACCCTGGTGCACCCTGGTCCACCCTGGCCCACCCTGGTCCACCCTGGTCCACCCTGGCCCACCCTGGTCCACCCTAGTCCACCCTGGTGCACCTTGGTCCACCCTGTTCCACCCTGGTCCACCCTGGTCCACCCTGGCCCACCCTGGTGCACCCTGGTACACCCTGGTCCACCCTGGTCCACCCTGGTACACCCTGGTCCACCCTGGCCCACCCTGGTGCACCCTGGTACACCCTGGTCCAGGGGCCTTCAGCTCACCTGTCTGAAGAGCAGCTCCAGGATCAGCGGGCTGCTGAAGCTCTCTTTAGGGTAGAACACCTGCGCACACACACACACACACACACACACACAGAAACACACACAGTCAGTGACTCAACAGGCGTGGAAACATAAATAAGCTACAGTTGTGAGAGAGTGTGTGTGTGTGGACCTCTTTTCTCAGATACAGCTTCCAGGGAACGTGTGTGTAAGTGTAGTGTTCCTCACTGCTCCTCTGGTGGAGCTGTGTCTGGAGGAGTTCCTGCTCTACTGGAAGCTCTCTGGAGACTGCACACACACACACGTGCACACACACACACACGTGCACACACACACACACGTGCACACACACACACACACACACGGTTAGGTATATAGCTCAGGTTTATATATATATACTATATATAAGATCTAAAAAGTTTCGAATAAAAAGTTTAAAAAAAAAAAGTTAAAAAACAGGTTTCACAATATATGTTTTGAAAGGAAAATTGATAGCAGATTTTTGCCACTGTGTGTCAGCTAAATGTGTTGGGGTCCTGGTCTCACCTGGAGGGGGGGCGGGGCTACTGAGGGAAGCTGCTGGGACAGGGGGGCTGGCTTTGGCTGCCTTGGTGATTTTAGCCCCTCCCTCTTCTTTAGGCTCCCGAGGCATGGTAGGAGAAGCAGGAGATATCTTCCTCTGAGAGGGGGGGGGGGGGGGGGGGGAGGGGGGGGTGGGGAGGGGGGGAGGAGAGAAAGAGATGTAGAAATAAATCAATGAGAGAGAGGGAATTTAAAAAGTTAGACGTAGAAATAAATCAATGAGAGAGAGGGAATTTAAAAAGTTAGACGTAGAAATAAATCAATGAGAGAGAGGGAATTTAAAAAGTTAGACAGAGCATGCAGCATGCTCTGTCTAACTTTTTTACCCCAGTCTGAACTGGGGTGTGAGAGTGTGTGTGTGTGGAGTGTGTGTGTGAGAGAGTGTGTGTGTACCGGTGGTGGTGGGTTGGTCATCTGGTCTTTGAGGATCTCCATCGCCTCATCGTGGGGATCCGTTTTTTTTGCAAACATTTTTCCATCCGCCTTCCTGAACACACACACAGACACACACACAGACACACACACACATTATTATCCAGTACTTGGAGGTTGGTGATCTGGTACTGACCTGTGTGCGGGTGGAGGCTGGGAGGGGGCTGGGGCGGGGGCTGGGAGGCTGGTACTGACCTGTGTGCGGGTGGAGGCTGGGCAGGGGCGGGGGCTGGAAGGCTGGGAGACTGGTACTGACCTGTGTGCGGGTGGAGGCTGGGCAGGGGCGGGGGCGGGGGCTGGGAGGCTGGGAGGCTGGTACTGACGGATGATGTCTTTGATGTTGTGGCTTGGCTCCACGTGCTCTGCGTTAGACACACTGGATCGTACCACGTCCTCAGGAGGGGGGCCCCGGGCCTGACCTGGAACACACCACTCACTCTGTCACGAGAGGGGGCGACAGCCAGCTCCTTACAGTAGAGGATACAACCATGTGTCTTATCCAGCTGAAGTCATTAATCTGCTGTAATGCCTGAACTCAACTTAACACCCCTGACATCACCATCAGGAACTACTTACTACATCGTCCAGCAGGAGGTGCCTCACTGAACTGAATGTGATGTATGTGTGTATGTATGTATGTTGATGTGTGTGTGTGAGAGTTAGAGGCGTACTGATTTTATGTTGAGAGGGCTTGAGGTGGGTTGGGGCAGGGCTGGAGCTGTAGGGAGAATCTCCAATATCTTTTGTCTGCAGAGAGAGAGACAGAGAGAGAGAGAGAGAGAGAGAGAGAGAGAGAGAGTGTTAAAAGTTAAGAGTTGGGGGTGTGTGGGTGTGTGTGAGTGCTGGTGTGTGTGTGTGTGCTTACCGTGCGTGAGTGCTGGTGTGTGTGTGTGTGCTTACCGTGCGTGAGTGCTGGTGTGTGTGTGTGTGCTTACCGTGCGTGAGTGCTGGTGTGTGTGTGTGTGCTTACCGTGCGTGAGTGCTGGTGTGTGTGTTGCTGAGCCGGCAGGACCTGGGGTGCTGGAGAAGCAGGGGGGAAGGAAGAGATCATCTGCTGCTGCAGAGCCATGGCCTGCATGGTCATCTGCTGGGCCTGCACACACACACACACACACACACACCACACACACACACACACACACACACACCACACACACACACACACACCACACCACACACACACACCACACACACACACACACACCAACCACACACACACACACACACACACACACACACACACACCACACACACACACCACACACACACACCAACCACACACAAACACACACACCACACACACACACACACACCACACACACACACCAACCACACACACACACACACACCACACACACACACCAACCACACACACACCAACCACACACACACACACCACACACACACACACACACCACACACACACACACACACCACACACACACCAACCACACACACACACACCACACACACACACACACACCACACACACACCAACCACACACACACACACCACACACACACAGTCATAATAAGAATCCTAGTGACATCTCAGAATGAATATTTATCATCAAATGAAATGATGAGGTCTATCTAAAAGACAATAGTGTCCATACAACAAGCATCTACTGTAAATGTAAATGTAAACATAACCGTAGACAGCGAGAGCAGAGCCTGTCCTGGGACAGAGGTCAGTGTCAGACAGACAGACAGACACACGCACCAGAATGATGGCCTGCTGGTTGATGAGAGCCTGCTGCTGCTGAGCTAGGACCGTCTGCTCTGCACCTGAGACAGGTAAACACACACACAAACACACGCACACATACACACATATATAGACACACACACACACATATATAGACACACACACACACACACAATTAAAAAAAATCTCTGTTCTTCCTCCCAGAAAGACATCACACACTCTCCAGAGACCTCTGGAGGTCTAACACACTGGACCAGAACCTGTCTAATACCAGGTGAGACAGCACACTCAAGCAGAACAAGACTAACCCAACAAACAAGTACCACACATCACACAACCGAACCACGCCCACCGCAAACCCACGCCACACGGACACACAGGCGGCCACGCCCATACCTGGCATCACAGGCAGGACTGGCATGGCGGGCAGAGGGGCCATCCCAGGCAGGGGCATGGGGGGAAGGGTGGCGGCCGGCGCGGGGGTGGGCGGGGGCCGGGTGTGGGGAGGGGAGGGGCTGGAGCGGGGTGGAGAGGCAGAGCGGGTGGCATTGGGGTGGCGGTAGGGGTGCGGGGGGGGCTGCTGCTGCTGGGGGTGGGGGTGGTGGTGGGAGGGGGTTGGCAATGTAGGGATGGGTGGCATCATCCCACCCATGACTGGAAGCACGGGCACAGCTTTGGGTGGCAAACAGGGTGGCACAGGGTTAGGGTTAGGAGCTGGAAGCTGCAGCGTCAAGTACAGGGCTTGAGTAATGTGTAGAAAACTACAGGAAGTACAGGGCTTCTAGAGTAATGTGTAGAAAACTACAGGAAGTACAGGTCTTCTAGAGTAATGTGTAGAAAACTACAGGAAGTACAGATCTTCTAGAGTAATGTGTAGAAAACTACAGGAAGTACAGGTCTTCTAGAGTAATGTGTAGAAAACTACAGGAAGTACAGGTCTTCTAGAGTAATGTGTAGAAAACTACAGGAAGTACAGGTCTTCTAGAGTAATGTGTAGAAAACTACAGGAAGTACAGGTCTTCTAGAGTAATGTGTAGAAAACTACAGGAAGTACAGGTCTTCTAGAGTAATGTGTAGAAAACTACAGGAAGTACAGGTCTTCTAGAGTAATGTGTAGAAAACTACAGAAAGTACAGGTCTTCTAGAGTAATGTGTAGAAAACTACAGGAAGTACAGGTCTTCTAGAGTAATGTGTAGAAAACTACAGGAAGTACAGGGTGTAGAGTATGTAATATGAGCTGTAAGCCAAGGTTAAAGAGAAGTGCACAGCTTATGGAGTGGTCTAAAGAGTTGAAACTGTAGAAGACCTTGTGCTTGTGTCTGCGTGTCGGTGAGCGTGCGTACATGCATGCGTGTGTGTGTGTGTGTGTATGTGTGTGTGTGTGTGTGTGAGGTCAATGGAGAGAGACAGAGAGCAACACAGGCCTCTATAAAGAGTGACCCTATGAGGTTACAGTCGATATGCAGCCCATGCATTATCCATGAGGAAGGGCCAAACACAGCAGTCATTACTGCAGGTTAGGTAACGCAGGTCACCAGACAGCCAGACACTTCCAGGAACTTCAAGCAATAGGAATAATAACAGCTATAATATAATAATAATACATTGTAATGCAATAGTACTTGTAATTGTATTAGCAACAGTCTAGTACAAAGTTTCACTAAGTTATTGACTTGTTGGTGTTAATGACATCAGCTGTCTGCACCTCAACACCTCGTCCACCTTCCCTGCCCTGTGGCTGGGTTCCCTCCATGTTAGGGTACCTGTCCTCCTGCACCAGCCAGCCTGCCTCTATTCTGCTGCTACTCTGACACAGGAAGGTCGGCAGGTAGAGACACACAGTAGAGACACACAGTAGAGACACACAGTAGAGACACACAGTAGAGACACACAGTAGACACACAGTAGAGACACACAGTAGACACACAGTAGAAACACACAGTAGAGACACACAGTAGAGACACACAGTAGACACACAGTAGAGACACACAGTAGACACACAGTAGAAACACACAGTAGAGACACACAGTAGAGACACACAGTAGAGACACACAGTAGAGACACACAGTAGAAACACACAGTAGAGACACACAGTAGAAACACACAGTAGAGACACACAGTAGAGACACAGAGTACAGACACAGAGTAGAAACACTGCAGTACAAAACACAGAAGCCACCGTTTAGAGCTGCCTATTAAGACCCACTTAGAACAAGCTGAATTATTGATGTGACGAGGAGGACAGAAAGAGATAGGGAGAGAGAGAGAGAGAGATAGGGAGAGAGAGAGAGAGAGAGAGAGAGGGAGAGAGAGGGAGAGAGAGAGAGAGAGAGAGAGAGAGAGAGAGAGAGGAGAGAGAGAGAGAGAGAGAGAGAGAGAGAGAGAGAGAGAGGGATGTGTGAGAGGAATAATGTGTGAGAAAGAAGAGGGAAAAGAAACAGAGAATGTTGAGATAAGAAAAGATACATTTGAAAAATCTAAAAATAGTCACAATAATTTACATAATATGATGAAACAGACAGCAGGCACAAGAGCAGACAGACAGGATTAAGACACAGACAGACAGACAGACAGACACACAGGCAAACCAGCAGACAGACAGGCAGAAAGACCAGCAGACAGACAGGCAGACAGACACACAGACAGACCAGCAGACAGACAGACCAGCAGACAGACAGGCAAACACACAGACAGACCAGCAGACAGACAGACAGACACACAGACAGACCAGCAGACAGACACACAGACAGACCAGCAGACAGACAGACAGACACACAGACAGACCAGCAGACAGACACACAAACAGACCAGCAGACAGACCAACAGACAGACATGCAGGCAGGCAGGCAGGCAGACTGACCAGCAGACAGACAGACAGACCGGCAGACAGGCAGACTGACCTCCAGGGTGTATTCCGGGGGGGTACGGTCGACTTGGGGGGGCTGGACTCTGGTCCCCCTCCCCTCCTCCTCCTACACCCCCTCCTCCCTTCATCCGGCCCGATACACTGGCTGCATGATCTGGATCCTGAGACAGAGAGACAGCAGGGGTGGACATGGGGATGAGGAACAACACTGCAGAGAGGGAGGGGGAGTGAGAGAGGGAGATAGAGAGGGAGAGAGGGAGGGAGAGGGAGGGGGAGAGAGAGAGAGAGAGAGAGAGGGGGAGGGAAGGAAGGAAGGAAGGGAGAGAGAGAGAGAGAGAGAGAGAGAGAGAGAGAGAGAGAGAGAGAGAGAGAGAGAGAGAGAGAGAGAGAGAGAGAGAGAGAGAGAGACAGGGAGGGGGAGAGAGAGAGTAACAGGCTACTGGTCCAGTCAGACCCCTGGAGAGCAGGCCACAGGAACTCTATACTCCCCTGGGAGTACCATACACACTGTAGGAGCAGCTCACTCACACTCACACACTCACACTCACTCACACACTCAGACACACACACTCACACACTCACACTCACTCACACACTCAGACACTCACACTCACACTCACACACTCACACACACACACACACTCTCACACTCACACACTCAAACACTCAAACACTCACACACTCACACACACACACATATCGGTTCTTAACGTTCCTGATTCATAGATCCCAGATAAAGAACAGCGGTGCTAAAGCCCGTGCTAAGAGTATGAGTTTAAACATGTCAGAGTGAGAGACGGCCCTGTCAGAGTGAGAGACGGCCCTGTCAGAGTGAGAGACGGCCCTGTCAGAGTGAGAGACGGCCCTGTCAGAGTGAGAGACGGCCCTGTCAGAGTGAGAGACGGCCCTGTCAGAGTGAGAGACGGCCCTGTCAGAGTGAGAGACGGCCCTGTCAGAGTGAGAGACGGCCCTGTCAGAGTGAGAGACGGCCCTGTCAGAGTGAGAGACGGCCCTGTCAGAGTGAGAGACGGCCCTGTCAGAGTGAGAGACGGCCATGTCAGAGTGAGAGACGGCCCTGTCAGAGTGAGAGACGGCCCTGTCAGAGTGAGAGACGGCCCTGTCAGAGTGAGAGACGGCCCTGTCAGAGTGAGAGACGGCCCTGTCAGAGTGAGAGACGGCCCTGTCAGAGTGAGAGACGGCCCTCTGGGTTTCAGTCTCCCGGGTGATGGGAGAGCTGCGCTTTGTGCTGGGGTGAATACGGTACCCTAGTAACTTAATCACCCTGGTTTGTCAGGTTCTTATTAGGGCTTCATTCATACACACACACACAGGGCAGGATCAAATGCCCCATTCACACTCTCTCAGACTGGAAGATTGGATGGCAAAATGATAGATCACCATGTATTTTGATCACATATGTGTGTGTGTGTGGTTTACATTTAGTCATTTAGCAGACGCTCTTATCCAGAGCGACTTACAGTAAGTACAGGGACATTCCCCCGAGGCAAGTAGGGTGAAGTGCCTTGCCCAAGGACACAACGTCATTTGCCTGGCGGGGAATCGAACCGGCAACCATCTGATTACTAGCCCGATTCCCTAACCGCTCAGCCACCTGAGCGGTAAGTGTGTACATGAGAGAGAGAGAAGGAGAGAGAGGGAGAGAGAGAAAGAGACGGCAAGAGAACAAAAGAGAGAAAAACTAGTAATAAAAGGTTGTGTGTGTGTCTGTACTAGAGTAGTGTGTGTGTGTGTTCCTTACCAAGCTTCCATCAGCGAGAACAGGGTCGAACAGGCTGTCCAGATATCGATCCATTCCTCTCTGTGTCTGGCCATCACTGTACCCATCTGACTCCACTGTGGAGGAAACACACCCACACACATTCACAGCAGGACAGCATATGTATGTGTGTAATGTGTGTGTGCATGTCTGTGGTATGTGTGTATGTGTGTGTGTGTGTGTGTACCATGGCTGTAGTATCCGTCAGAGTCAGGCAGGCTGTAGGCAGGTCTGCTGCTGAGAGGCTGGGCAGGAGGCAGCTCCTCGTCAGAGTCAAACCCAGAGCCGAACAGGGTACTGGAGGAACGGAGAGGGGGGTGCTACACTGGAGCCACACGTACAGCATGGAGAGTGTGTGTACAGTATGTGTGACAGAACGCATTAGTGTGTGTGTGTGTGTGTGTGTGTGTGTGTGTGCGTGTGTGTGTGTGTGTGTGTGTTGTGTGTGTGGTGTGTGTGTGTGTGTGCTCACAGGCTGGCGTTGCCCCGGACCCTGGTGGGGTCCTCAGCACTGATGATGAAGTAGCTCTTCTGTTTGGGGAAATCAGCAGGAAGCTCCAGGTCTGAGATCAGGTCCATGACGTAATCATGCCCTGCTAGCTCCGCCCACTGCCCCTGCTCCTTCATCAGCACGGAGCCGCCCCTCCACGCCTCCGACACACCCCTGACGCAACACACACACTGACTTTACTGAATTTGGACAGAATAGTATTTAAGTAAATAAATGTATTACACAATTCGCCAATCTGTCAATAACTCTCT
>NC_085019.1:939421-996477 GCF_963692335.1 Osmerus eperlanus
AGAAGAGAGATACAGAGAGGTGCAGAAAGAGGGGTGAGACAGAGAGAAAGGGTTACTCGTGTATGTTAATCAAACCACCCCCGTTCCATTTGATCCCCCATCACATCACTCTTTAATGATGCACATTTAATATGGCTGAGTACTTGGGGAACATAAAAAACAAAAGTGTGTGTTGATGTCAGTGTGTTTGGAGACTCACGTAGATCAGCTCTCTCTCAAACCTCCTCTTCAGGTTCAGTAACACAGCTTCCTCCTGCAGTTCCCTGAAACACACACGTCCAGCACACACACACACACACACGTCCAGCACACACACACACACACGTCCAGCACACACACACACACACGTCCAGCACACACACACACGTCCAGCACCACACACACACACACACACACGTCCAGCACACACACACACACACGTCCAGCACACACACACACAACACGTTCCAGCACACACACACACACACACGTCCAGCACACACCACACACACGTCCAGCACACACACACACAAACACACACGTCCAGCACACACACACACAAACACGTCCAGCACACACACAAACAGTAAACCAACTGACCCACAGATTCAGCGTCACTGACAGATCTGATCTCCAGTACTGATGTGTTGTGTGTGTGTGTAAGTACTCACTCTAACTGAGTCATGTCCTCCACTCCATCCTCCTCCAGCTGCTCTCTGTAGACCACAGTGGCAGGCTCCGTATGGAGTACATCTACACACACACACACACACGTAAAAGCTGACTGAATCTAGTAAGTAAAGTCAAGATAGTTGAACCTACAGCACATGCATGTATCGTGTGTTCCTTGTCCTTCCTGTAAGAGCTGCTTGAGACTCCATGGCCTCTCCCTGGCTTACATGAATGATGTGATGTTACACCCCATAGTACAGCTGGGTCATCTGTACCACAACACGTTTACCACTATCACACCGTTACTGTATTCTACCACCCATCAGATACAGTAGCATCATTACCTTATCATACCATTGACCTTCAGGTTCCCCCTCTCTGCTAGGGGCCCACTCCACCTCGGAGCCTTCAGGTTCCCCCGGAGGGTACTGCCCCGGGACCGTGAGGTTCCAGAAGTTCCTCATCCCGGTACATGGACCACTTACTGAGATTCTGGACGGTGTTGTGTGGCAGAACCCTTTCCGCCCCCCACACATCCACCTCCTCCCCCAGGCCCAAGCCCTCCCTCCAGGGGCCCTGCGCCCAGTGCTGCCCCTGCACCTGGGGGCTGACCACCGCATACCTCTGGTCCTCCAGGGGGGAGGGCAGGCGGTAGGAGGCCCCGCAGAGCTGAGTGTTCCTCAGGGCGCTGGTGAGGCCCGGGCCCGAGGGCGGGGCGGTCTGGGGGGCTCCAGGCCTCATCCCCAGGGTCCCGTCAGGGAGTCTGTACTTGGCTCCACGGAGGTTCTGGTTCATGAGAGCGTTGGACAGCATGCCAGGGGACTGGGGTGGCCCGCTGGGCTCAGCCCGGGTGACCAAGGTCCCATCAGGGAGTCTGTACTTGGCTCCACGGAGGTTCTGGTTCATGAGAGCGTTGGACAGCATGCCAGGGGACTGGGGTGGCCCGCTGGGCTCAGCCCGGGTGACCAAGGTCCCATCAGGGAGTCTGTACTTGGCTCCACGGAGGTTCTGGTTCATGAGAGCGTTGGACAGCATGCCAGGGGACTGGGGTGGCCCGCTGGGCTCAGCCCGGGTGACCAAGGTCCCATCAGGGAGTCTGTACTTGGCTCCACGGAGATTCTGGTTCATGAGGGCGTTGGACAGCATACCAGGGGACTGGGGTGGCCCGCTGGGCTCAGCCCGGGTGACCAAGGTCCCATCAGGGAGTCTGTACTTGGCTCCACGGAGATTCTGGTTCATGAGGGCGTTGGACAGCATACCAGGGGACTGGGGTGGTCCACTGGGCTCAGCCCGGGTGACCAGGGTCCCGTCCGGCAAACGGTACGTGGCTGAGCGGAGGTTCTGGTTCTGAAGGGCGTTGGACAGGAGGGAGCGTGGCTCGGCGGGCGGGGCCTCACCGGGCCGGCTCAGGAAGGAACCATCTGGAAGTCTGTAAGAAGCTCCTTTGACGTTGGTGTTGCGGAGAGCCGAGGATAGCATGGAGCTGGAGGGGGCTGGGGCCTGGGCCTGGGGCCGGGACAGGAAGGAGCCGTCAGGGAGCCTGTAGGACGCCTTGCTGAGGTCGGACTTCAGCAGAGCTCCTGACAACATGGGAGAGGAAGAGGAGGGCTCGTCCTGCGCCGCCTGCTCGCCTGGCTGGGTCAGAACGGAGCCGCCAGGTAACCGGTAGGAGGCCTTACGGACGTTAGGGTTGAGGAGAGCAGAGGAGAGCATGGAGGAGGAGGGGGCGGACCGCTGTGCTTCCGGTTCACTCCTGGTGACGAGGGTCCCGTCAGGGAGCCGGTAGGTGGCCTGACGGAGGCCTGGGTTCAGAAGAGCAGAGGAGAGCATGGGGGAGGAGGGGGAGAGAGGGGAGGAAGATTGTTGTGTCGAGGGTTCCGTCCTGGTCATCAGCGTTCCATCAGGTAGGCGGTAGGTAGCCTGGCGTAGGCTGGGGTTCAGTAAAGCACCAGACAGCATGGAGGGGGAGACCCCGCCGACGTCTGCCCGTGGCACCGAACCCTGTGACATCATCAACGAGCCGTCTGGGAGACGGAACGCTGCGCCCTGCAGGTGGGAGGTCTTCAGGGCGCCGGAGAGAAGCGGAGAGGAGGGCCCTGCCCCCTGCTGGGGAGAGGGGGAGACGGGGGAGACGGGGGAGGACTGTCTCTGAAAGGGGGAGGCGTAGGAGGCGCCCCTGAGCTGGGAGTTGAGCATGGCGTTGTTTAGGCGGGGAGAGGAGGGCGGGGCCACCTGGGCAGGTGAGAGGACAGGTGTGTAGAGGGAAGCGTTCCTCTGCAGAGGAGAGGCATAGGAGGCGCTGCGCAGGTTGGGGTTCTGCTGCAGCGCGCTGTTCAGCATCGGAGAGGTGAAGCCCTGGCTCACCTGTCCAGCAGGTGACATCATCACTTGTCCGTCAGGTGACATCATCACCTGTCCGTCAGGTGACATCATCACCTGGGCCCCGGGGGAGGGGCTGGGCTGTAGCGGAGAGCTGCTGGTGGCGTTCTGTAGGTAGGGGTTCTGTAAGGAGTTGCGGAGATACGGGGAGGAGATTGGAGAGAGACGGGGGTCGTACTGGAGCTGAGGGGAGGACGGCCTCTGTAGAGGGGGGGGGTATGGAGAAGGGGAGTGGGGGGAGAGAGGGGGGTGGAAGGGGCTTCCTCTGAACTGGGCGTTCTGGAGAGAGTTGGTCAGTAGAGGCGAGGCTCCAGGCTCCATGGTGTAGTCGTACTGGGTGATGACCTGTGAGCTGGGGGGGGCACCAGGGGGGTAAGGGGACCTGAAGGACGCTGGAGCCATACTCTGGGGACTCATGGCCCTGGGAGGGCCTGGGGAGGCAGGGTGCATGGGAGAGGGGGCGCGGGATGGGAGGGGTGAGGAGTGCATGTGATGGGGGGGCTGAGGCGAAGGGGGTCTGCTTTGCAGTCTGCGTACAGGCTGAGGTGACATAGGACCCATCTGAGGTGAAATAGGACCCATCTGAGGTGACATAGGACCCATCTGAGGTGACATAGGACCCATCTGAGGTGACATAGGACCCATCTGTTTCATAGAGGGCTGAGGGGAGAGCGGTGGGCCAGGGGCAGGTCCTCTGAAGGACTGCCTGACCTGAGGAGGTCGCTCCTCAGTACCCACGTACTGAGGAGTGTTCCTGGGCATTCGGACCAGTGGTTGCCCCCTCCCTACGGGCCTGTGGAAGCCTCCTTGTGGATTTCCAAAGCTTTTGGACTTTTGGAATCCCCCGAGTCTGGACCCGGTCCTGGATAACATAGGGGAGGCTGTCCCTCCAATCTGAGCAGGGGGGGAGTGGGGGCCGCTGTGCACAGAGCTCCTGAAAGGAGCCACGTTCTGGGTGAGGGGGGGTCCATGCCTGCTTCTCCTTTGGAGGTAGGGGTTACCTGGGGAGGGTTTGACGGCCCCCATGGGCACGTGACTGCGCCCCCCTGGCCCGCCTCTTAGCCTGCGCGTGGAGGTGCGGCAGGGTAGGGGCCGGCCGGAGGGGGAGGGAGAAGAGGGGCGGCGGGGAGAGGGGGAGGAAGGGCGAAACGTGGGTGAGGAGGGTCTCTCGCCGAGAGGGGGGCTGCGCCGGTGAGGGGGGGGCTTGGGGGAGGGTGGGCGAGTCATGGTGGACCCCTGCTTCCTGCCTCCAAACAGGCGTGCTTTAGTAGGAGGGGGGCCCTGTTCTAATTGTGTCTGCTGTCTGTTAAAGGAAGGTCTGGGGGACAGCGGGGGGCTCCCTCTCTTCCTCAGGGACCCCCGTGGGGAAGAGGGGGGGCTGGCCAGTGGTGAGTGAGGGTGGAGGGGGCCAAACCCCCGCCTCCTTGCTTGTGAGACCTGGGCCTCGCCCCTGACGGACATGCCTCTCCTGGAGGGCTGGGTGGAGACAGGGGGACTGGCTCTCCTCCTGCCCAGCGGAGAGATGGGTCTCTGGCCTGGCATGGACGGGGAGATGGGTCTCTGGCCTGGCATGGACGGACGGTGGGCCAGCGGCCTCCTGGGAAGGCGAGGAGAGAAGAGAGGGTCTGTCTGGAGGCGTTGGGGATGATGAGAGAGAGGGACGCCCCCCCTGATTGGAGGAACAGGCCTCATAGACAGCTGGGGGGAAGGGTGGGGGCTCAGACGTCTCACTGGCATTGGGGAGGTCATTGGGGAGTATGGTAGGGGCATTGGGGTGAAGTGTCCCATCTGCGCCTCGTACCTCTGCAACATGGGGTCTTGGAGGAGAGAGGGGTGCAACATGGAGTCTTGGGGGAGAGAGGGGTGAAACATGGGGTCTTGGGGGAGAGAGGGGTGAAACATGGGAGGGCGAGGCTGAGCAGGGACAGGGGCCATTCCTATAGAGGCGTGTGAGAGTCGGCTAGGGGACATGGCAAGAGGAGGGTGTGGGGAGAGCGGGTTACGGGCCTGCTGGATGAGCATAGCTGTAGGGGAGGGGCCGGGACGGGGGCGGGGCTGGGGCGGGGCCTGCTGGCTCGGGAGGTACTGAGCCTGGGCAGGGTAGGAAGGAAGGGGTTGGTGCTCGTACTGAATCTCTGACATCATATCCAGGTCGTTGAGGGCGAGGTGGGGGGAGGATGGGTAAGGATAGGGCGAGGGAAAGTTGTCCACTTCCAGCCTCTCCTTCCCAAACAGCTTGACCTGGGGGCGGGGCAGTCTGAACATGCCATCCGACCCTGGATCAGCCATGGGGTAGGACAGCTGCTCTAGGCCGTACTGCAGACTGGGGTCTGCTGTCTCCAGGACACCCTCCATGGCATAGCCATAAGGCTGCAGCTGATATACATTATACAAAGCAGGATCCTGGTATCCCAAAGCAGGGTCACCATACAGGGTTGGGTTATGGTCCTCATAATCAGCGTACATCGAGTACGGGTCTGACATACCATAATATCCTAACTGGGCATCGTAGGGATCGTACATCTCGGCCTCGTTGAGGTTGTAGTACCACAATCCGTTCCCGTAGTTACCGTGGTTACCGTGGTATCCATACTCCCCCTCCATTGGATACAGCATTCCATCGTCATAGTACTCCAGACCGTCATCACCGTAGTAACCGTATTCTTGGTCATACCCGTCGTCGTAGAAACCGTACGGATCATAGTAACCCAGCTCGTCGTCGTAGTACTCGTACTCGTCGTCATAGTAAAAGTTGCCCTGGTCGTCATAGTAACCGTACTCATCCTCCCATTCGTCATCGTCGTGGTACTCCATGGCCTCTCCGTAAGGGTCGTACGGGTCGTAGGTCACAGGTCGTCTGAGGAGGCCTCGGGGCCTCCCCTGGTCGTAATCGTCTTCCTCGTAACCGAAATCCTCATCGTCCTCGTAGGCCTCGTTGTAGTAGCCCCTGAGCCTGGCCCTGGGGTCCCCCGTGGCGAACGACAGGCTCTTCTCCCCCAGTCCTCTGGCACGCCCTCCCAGCCTCCCCTGGCCTTTAGAAGACAGGAACTTTCTAGTCAGCCAGTTAGTTGCCCCGGAGATCCTCCCCAACACCCAGCCTTTACTTTTGAAGTCCGCGCTCTCTGCCTTATTCTTCCCAAACATGCCTTTGAACTTGCCGCCCAGGCCCTTGGCCTGCTCAGAGGCTGCCTTGCCCTTGTTCCCCAGGTTGGATAACAGCAGGCCCTTCTTGGGCTTCTCCTCCTTCTTATTGAACATGGTGTTGAACTTCGAGGTGCTCGGGAGGCCAGGCTTGTCTGCGGGAGGCGGGGACTTGGACTTGCCAAAGCCGGCGAACATCTTGGTGGTCCCCAGGATCTGTTTGGTGTTGGGGGTGGCCTTCTTCTTCTTGGAGAGCCTGAGGAAGAGGCGGGAGGTGTTCTTCAGACCCCGCTTGGCCTTGGCCGGGGCTGCCTGGGGCTTGGCGGCAGAGAGGGAGAAGGGAGAGGACTTGCCCGTCAGGCCTGTCAAGGCTTTGGACGCTCCTTTCAGGTGGGACCTGGCGTCTTCCTTCTTCTGGACTTTGGCGGCAGCCACGTTCTTCTTCTGTCCCTCTGCGGCGAATCCCATCATGACCTTGGAGGCTCCGCCCATCTTGTTGACGTCGCCCATCTTCTTCAGGTTCACGGCCCCCATCTTCTTCATCTGAGGCTTGCTATCCTCCTCATCCTCCTCAGGTGGAGGCTGGCTTTTCTTTGGAGGCTTGGTCATGGCCTTCATGGCCACGGCTTTGGAGGCTCCTTTCAGTGCTGCTTTCCCCTTCCCCGGCCGCGCTCTCACATCCTCCTCCTCGCTCTGGTCTTCCTCATCCTCCTCGCTCTTTACCTCCTCCTCTTCCTCGGAGCCCTCCTCCGACTCGCTCACCGGCTTCTTCCCCTTTCCCTTCTTCCCGTCGTCCTTCCCCTTCCCTTTAGCCGGCTCCTCCGCTTTCTTCCCTCCCTTCTTGTCATCCTTCCCACCCTTCTTCGGCTCCTCCGCCTTGCCTTTCTTGGCGGCTGATTTGGAGTCTCCTTTCTTAGGTGGCATTGCGACTCAGGACTAGAACCATCCTACAGCAGGTTGGAGTGTTACCGGGGCGTAGCAGGTTGGTGTCGGGCTCTATGTCGGCCCGTTGAGGCCAGAGAGTCCAGGCAGAGTCTCCTGCATCTTATACTCTCCTCTTGTCTGTTCAGTCTGCCTGATGACACACTTACACTCACACACACTCACACTCACCACCCAGTGCTCAGTACTCACTCAGAGACTCTGTAATGTACACTGAAACAGTCTCAAACCAATGTGACCCAAAACACGATCTAGTAATACAGTCTGACTCTCAACCATCTGAGGTCGGTACTGTTTCAAGGCTGAGGTCGGCAGCTCTCTGTCCAGTAGACTGTTCCTTATTAACAGTTCAAGCCTTGTCCGGGAGCACGCCTCACAAAGACTAGCATGTTCAAAAGAATCAGCCTACATCACCTTCACCCACTTGTTGAATATGGAACTCCTTACGCGGACTCGTGGAAACACTTTAAAACATTCCAACACATTCCCGAAAGTAAAAAATACACAATATCCTTCCTTTATAATTCGCTTGGATATTTTCTTGTGTTGCAGACAAAAAGACGAAGAAAAACCTAGAAAAATGACCGGTAGTGCACCGGTCACTCAGGTGTTGTAGTGCTTTGTGAGCGCCTCATTGTTGCAGCGTCCCGCGGGTTCCCTGAGACCAGCGAATCCTTGGCTTGGCTACTGCACAGTCTTTGGCAGGACTTCCCCTCCACCCCACACGGGGTGTGTGTGTGCGTGTCTATGATGAGAATGTGTGAGTGCGTCCCAGCGTCCAGGGGTATTCCGTGTGTACGTGACGAGCCTCAGTGTGTGTGTGTCATCCAGCTCCCACGCCAGCCCGCTCTCCTTTGTGTCGATCACAAACACCCCGCAGAGAAGAGACGGTGAGCCTCTGGTTACTGCGTCTCCATCCTCCTTCACCCCGGCCCGGTCGTAGCCTCAGAGGGTTAACGCGCGAGCGTGTGTCCAGTTATAGCCACAAAGGGCACCTTAATGTATCAACTATACTGCCTTGAAGTAACCCTATCCCCGCGCTCATTCCTGTATGAATAATGCAGGCTAGCTGAGCTGTTGCTAAACTGTGTCTGAGAGGCCGAGCTAAGCAGAGCCAAAACAGAGCTGGAGCCGACGGCTGAGGGCAAGAGAGGTCTACTGCTGTTATGCGCCCTCACACACACACCTGACTCACACACACACCTGATGCATGCAGCCATGCACACACAACCGCAGGTAGATAAGCAATTTATTCAACCATGACAAAGACCCAGTATAGGAGGTATGGGCTTCAAGGTGAATCACTTTTTAAGACCAAATATCTTTCCAGAGACATATGCCAGGGCCTGAACCCAGAAGTGCTCCCTCTCTGTCTCTTTCTATCGCTCTCCCTCTCTCTCTTCCTCTTTCGACAGTATCTCTCCCTCCTGTCAGTTGTGATGGTGTTGAGTTGGGTGAGGGGGGGATGGTGGCATTACGTAAATGAATCATGTTAATTCATTGATGACTGGTTGATATTCCAGGAGGTCATGCTAGTGGCAGATATGCATATTTAATGGCTGGCCTGTATTCAGCCGACGCAGCATGGAAACATTCATCACCAGCTGCTCTAAATATATCCCAGGGTTAACCCTACCCAACCTAAATATGTCATCTATATATCATTTAATCACACCTGCATGACAGCTGTATAAACAAACCAATCAACTGGCCATTGAAGTCTGTATTCTGAATAGTATTTAAGTACATTTGTGTATTGTGTCTTTCAGTGATAAAAATGTGTCAGAAACCATATCTAAACTAACACCAAAGAGGTGTTAACCTAATCTAATCTATATGACCTCATTAATGCTCTTGTCTCGATCGGTCTGTCCGACACCCAGCGCTTGACTACGGATCATGTTAGGGTTGTTTGGATCATCAATGGCAACTGCAACTGGAAACGGACATCTGAATCTGAGGAGAAATCTGTATCACATGTCCTGCTGCGCCTGCTATCTACACATCAACCACACTCCAACAGCATCAACAACAATGCTATGGCCCAGTGATTCTTGTCTCAGTGTGGGGATGGGGATAGCTCAATGGTAGAGCAAATTACTGGAGGTCACCGCTTTAAATCCCACCTGCCATTTTGGATCAAAGGCATTTGCTAAATTAAAATGTCACATGTTCCGACACAGCTATAGCAGATGTAGAGGGAGGGAGGGATGTAAGGAGGGAGGGATGTAGGGAGGGATGTAGGGAGGGAGGGAGTGTCATTCACCAGAGTCTAGATATGGATCTGCTGTGACGTGGTCTGGTGGCTGAGTGACTGACTGCACCTCAGACACAAGAGACAGGAGAGAGAACCCAACACAGTGGGAAAGAGGGAGGAAGAGGGAGGGAGGGAGCAGAAGAAGCGGAGCAAGAAAGAGAGAGAACAGGACACACACCGTCAATGATGGATGAGAAGAGACCATGAGAGCCTCTCTGTCTGCTTGCCAATCACTGACAACGCGCTTTCAGCGAACGCACTCAGCGACACAGCACTAATAAAGGGGATCACCTATCTACAGAACTCATTTAGTCATTAACACACACACAGGCACACACTACAGCTCACAAACGATAAGCAAAAGTGGTCATGGATACATTTTGGAAACATCCCACGCAAACACACACACAGCCTCACACACTCCCTTTGGAAAGAACAGTGAAGAGAGACCGTGTAGGAAAGAGTAGCACTCAGACAGTGAGACAGCCCTGACCCTCCAGCACAGACAGCCCTGAGCCACCAGCACAGACAGCCCTGACCCTCCAGCACAGACAGCCCTGACCCTCCAGCACAGACAGCCCTGACCCTCCAGCACAGACAGCCCTGACCCTCCAGCACAGACAGCCCTGACCCTCCAGCACAGACAGAACAGCAGCCTTGGAAAACAACCTCGTCTTCAGTAGAACATCTAGAGTGAGTCTATGTTATTAATGCCCTGCTTTGTTTAACCTGTTTGTTTTTGTTGTTGTTGCTTTGTGTTTTTTTCTGTATGTCTGTACTGCTGTGGTTGTGTGCTGTTTTCCCTTAGCCCCCTTTCCCTCAAAAAGCTTGTGCTTTTTTCAGGCCATCATTGTAAATAAGAATTTGTTCTTAATGATCTTGCCTGGGTAAATAAAGGTTAAATATTATTTATTTTTTAAGTCTGGGTCAGGTTACCTGTAAGCCTTTAAGCCCCAATCAAGCCTTTACCTCAGCCCCAGGATCAACACCATCCATGACAAGGATACCATCAACCACCGGACACACCCAACACATGCCTGAAAGACTACACAATTATGACACCACATCCCATCTACTGCACACCAATAAATAAACCTGGACTAGACTTCCTGCACAGAAAAGCAGAATCATTAAAAGCAGGAATCCTAAACGTCTGTCAGAGAGCTCTCTGGTCCGACCAGCTTACCTTGCGAGCACTGTGACTCAGCTCTGATTGGACCAGCAGCACGGAGCTATCAGGTGTGAGGCATGAGGACCCCTGGTCCAGGAGCTCCCTGGAGGAGACCGTACCGGAAGGGACGTCCATGGAGGGATCTGCCCACTCAGCCCTCTCCATCTCTGGGGTGAAACTCACTAGTTTCTGACTGCACCTGACCCAGACTGGAGCCTCTGTCCTTCCCTTATTTCGTACTCTATTGTACACACACACATACACAATCCTCACACACTATCACACACAGACAAGCACTGCCCACACACTAACACACGCCCGCTCACAATGGACATTAACACACACAGGATGCACAACGCCAAACCACGCAAACTTCACAAAGGACTATGCCTCATTTCACTTAATGACTTAATGACTCACTGTGCTGTACAATACACAATGCAAGACAGCCCAGGGACAGCTATAGGACCTGTCCATTCACTGCTGTGGAGCCTAGCAAGGATGGTCTGGTTAGGTTGCTAGGTGAACACACTAACCCCACCCTTCAGTGTGAGTGTGGGTGTGGGTTAGTGTGAGACAGCAGAGTGATAATGAGGCCTACCCATCGCTCCTGCTTAGGTCAACACACTCTGGCTGCACAATAGGAGAAGGTTGGATTAATGGCTGAATGCCTGATCACACACACAGACACACACACACAACAAAGACATCACTCTTGTCACTGGATCCTCTTTTGTCACAATGACCTGTGCTCTGTGTGTCAGTGTGTGTTTGGTTGTGTGAGTGTGTATGATAGTGTGTGTGGGTGGTTATGAAAACCCTACACACTCAAAGGACACAAAAAAAGATGAAAAGGATTGCCCCATGTCACAAGAATCACACACACACGTAAAGAGATAGAACCAAGGCAATGAATGTACACATACTAAGCCATATGTAACTTTTAATTGTATTAATTGTAACTTGTCTAACTACATGCTCTTATTGTTTTTCCCTTTGGGACTTATTTGGTTTTCACAATGTATGCTTCATGTTTGGCCACCCGCAATGTTTGGGGCTATCTCCTTGTTATGATCAGTGACCTATGCACTTTTGTAAAACTCTCTCTTGGAAGTCGCTTTGGATAAAAGCGTCTGCTAAATGCATAAATGTAATGTAAATATGTAACAGTGCTAGTGAATAGGCTTTGACGTTGGGAGCCTTTTAACCACTATTTACATTATTTACATTTATAACGACTTCCAGGTTCCTGTGGCTGTTGTAGGATGGGCTGTGACAGACATCCCTTCCTGCCTACCCCTCAGGCAAACACCACGGTGCTACCAGGACCTTTCACACATACAACTGTATATCTTTGTGTAATACAAATCAATCGTTTATCTGATGGGTTCTTTAGGCCCATGGGTACAGCTGTGATCATCTGATTGCTGATCAAGAGGCCCATAAATAATCCCCCTGTGTTGCTTAGGATAAATGTGTCTACTAAACAAGCACATTACATATGTACACATCATAAACCAAACACTCATGTTCATTGGTCTACCTGGAAAACACACTCCATCCGTCCTGACAGAACGCATGAAGAGATCTCTCCACACAGGGGCAGCAGAGAGTGTGCTGGAAGTGTGACTGGTCAGTAATGGGGGACAACATGAGGCCAACATGGTCTGTGGGGCTACAGAAACTCTGTCTACAAGATGTCTGTTTCAGCAGATGCTGCTAATTCTATGGTGGGTACTTACTATGCGACACAGTGTCAGTCCAACCCCTGCTACACTTTTGACTTCTTACATTTTCAAGCCAGACTTGTTACTTTAGTTTTAATCAGTATTTGGTGGCTTGATCTCTCTCTCTCTCTCCTCTGCTCTCCTTTCACTGTGTGTGAAAAGAAAGTTATGAAAAAAAGTTTCGAAAGGTAGAACAAATATTTTTGAAAAAAAGTTTCAAACAAATATGTTCAAAAGTTTGAACAAATATTTTTGGAAAAAAAAGTTTGCATCATTGATGAGTAGGCCTACTTGATGAGGACTCTAGCCTACTGTACTCTACTGTACTCTGTGCTGTACTGTACTATACTCTACTGTACTATACTCTACTGTACTCTACTGTACTCTGTGCTGTACTGTACTGTACTATACTCTACTGTACTATACTCTACTGTACTCTGTACTGTACTCTACTATACTCTACTGTACTCTGTACTGTACTCTACTATTCTACTGTACTCTGATATATTCTGTTTTAAGCTTCTCTGTTCTCCTCTCTCCACTCCTGTCCTTTCACTGTGTGGAAAAAATGTACGTTATGGATGAGACAGAGGGAGTTAAGTGTCTTTTTGTATTAATATGATGTCCAGTTACCAGCGTGACACTAAAACAAGTAGTAGTAATGGCTTACTTTAACTTGAGTGAAAAAGTGTAGTCAGTACTTCACCTTTTACCAGTCTTTTTAAACATGACTAGGCCTATATATGTAGGCCTACTTAAGTGAAGGTTGTTACTTTTGTGACTCCGCTTAATAATTTTTGTGACCAAAAAAACAAACAGCTGTTCAAATAGTTCTGCTTAAAATTATTGACAACAGAGGACATGTAAATAAAGTCAACGCTTGCGCACACAACACCGCTGTCACACCATACGGGAGCAGTATCAGGTGCCATGCCGACACGCAACGCGCTCATTCACATTTGAGGCCTACCTTTCTTTCCTCCTCTCTCTGTCAAAGTCCTGACATATTTCCTCTTCTCCTCTGGTTATACCAAATGAGGATGTCCACATCCATACCTCTGTTCAGTGAGTCATCCCTACATTGTCCAACGGTCTTGTGAACTTTCACTCGCCACACGTTATACGTAATTATGTAAATTTGCGGCCTCTCCATAAAACCACAAGACCTGGCAGTCCCTCTCCACTCTTTTCTCTCTCTCTCTCTCTGTCCCCGTGTCGTATAAACAAAATGGATGCGTTTGAATAATTAATGCTGCTATTATGTCTGGGTTCGCCAATGAATGGAGCACCCGCTATAGACTCTCACAGGTGGCCGGGGCGCAAGCGTCGACCCCCGCGCTCAGTGTACAAAGGGCGCCAACAGCAGGGCCGCGAGGCAGATGTTGGTGGTGGCGGGACTGTACAAGACCAGAAACGATGGGAGAAGTGCTGTGACAGGTAACAACATCACCCGTTGAACCGTGTGAACTTGTTCACAACAAAAGTACACATAGGCTATATATAGCCTACCTCCACCTTAAATGTAATCTCAAAACATATTGTCTTATTGTTGGGTCCCCCCCTGCAGCATAACAGTCATTTTCGCTTTCCGCTGATAAGACGCCGAAAATAGACATTGTAGTGCAGCAACATATCAAGATCAACTTTACCTTGACTAAGCAGGTCTTCAATGTTCAGTTTCTCCACTCTCCAGCACAAGTCTACTGCTTTACCCAAAAGGTCTCTCCGTATCTTTCAGAAATGAACGTTTTATTTCCAAGAAGAAATGTAAGTCAGTCTTACTATTCTTTCTCCGCCTTCAAACCTCTAAAATGGGGAACACAAAGTGAGGAATTGTCCACTTCACCCGGGCCTTATCTTTATCCACCTTTGAACTACAACAGTAGCCTGGCTGGCATTTCAAATGCTGTAAAACCCAGGAAAGGATGTCAAATGTCCTGCAAGCTGAGAATGGATGCCCTTTGAAAAGGCAAAGCACAGAAGGAGATCAAAACCCAATATGTATTTTTTTTCAACATTGTTTTATGTTTTATATTTGTTTGTGTTTTCAACAAAGATAAACCCCCTCAGATTCATCTAATCAAACTCATATCGATTTCCTGATTGTTAAATTGAATACACAAAAAAAGGTTGTTTTTTTTAATCATCGGAATCAACTGTACACTGCTTCTGAATACAGGAAACTGTGGCGTGTCATTTCCTCCCCTATGGATGTGACCACACCCATCGTGTCCTCAGTCCAATCACACGACTCGCTTTACTTCTTCACGACCTGAATGACATCTTCATGCTCCATGATGTGTGTCAGGCCGACCCTCTGGGGGTCGAACTTGGTGCTGGTGCCCTGAAGAGACACACCAGGTCAATAACACTAAAAGTAGACTTCTGACACTGTCCCCTATAAAGGACACTGTCCCCTATACAGGACACTGTCCCCCAGACAGGACACTGTCCCCCAGACAGGACACTGTCCCCCAGACAGGATACTGTCCCCCATACAGGACAGTGTCCCCTATACAGGACACTGTCCCCCAGACAGGATACTGTCCCCCATACAGGACAGTGTCCCCTATACAGGACACTGTCCCCTAGACAGGATACTGTCCCCTAGACAGGATACTGTCTATCTCATGCGGTGCAGGTCGGGGTTGAACAATGGTGGGGACAAACATTTTAATATCACCTAGAAATACATACATATTTTGTTTTTACAATGCAAATTGTCACAGCATTGATAAACAAGGTGAAAAAGAGGGATTATTGGGTGGAAGATAGTGACAGAATGGTACAGCAACTTACCCAAACCAAGGCATACTTGAACTGGCTGGCTAAAGTTCTATGGATTCGATGGCACTGGGTGAGAAAGAAGCATACAGATATGTTACATTTTACATTGCAATTCATTCATTTTTCTTTTATTCAAAGAAACATAGTATACATAGTGAGTACAGTAGATAATCCAGGGCCAGAAGTGAACACACTTTCAGCAGTGTTCCAGTGTTCGAAGCAACAACACCATCTATTACTACACAACATTATAACATAATGTTTGTTTGTGTGTGTGTATATATACATATATCCTATCAGGGCTCCAGACTAACTTGTTGCCTTGGTTGCACTGGTGCACCTAACTTTTTTATTTAGGTGCACCAGCACAAAATTTAGGTGCACCCAAATTTTTCCTTGCGTCGCCACAATTTCAAGGTCGCCTTTTTATCACGCTCCATATACATTCATATATATTATGTAAATGATCTTAAACAAGAATAAGGTGTAGGTACATATTTTTTTTATTTGAAGCACAATCATACTGTATATATATAAAAACAAATCTTTTAAGTTTTTCACTGAGCTACCAAACTAAAACATTTTAAGCAAAATAAAACATTTCAAAATAGAAAGTGCTAGTTTAAAAGTGCTTCCCTGAACTGAGACCTAACATTTCATGGCTCAAAGTCTTATAGCGGGTCCCACCTTGCTGTGACATTCCCTTCAGATGGCCAACACCTGTAATTTGGCCTTCTTGCCCAAATCATCTTGCCACACTCTCCCTAGCATCAAAATCCTAGCTCCATGGGTTAGCTCCATGACCCAGCTTCGTAACTCAGGGGTCCGCAATTCATTTTTACAAGGGGCCACATGAGAAACCTGAAATGTGTTGGAGGGCCTCATCAATTTGCTCACTATTCATTTTCTCCCATTGTAAAAAGCAGTAAAGTATATATTTTGATTAGCTGCTACTGGTTATCAGAAGAATAAGGATATTCTGTAAATATTTATATAAATATTTTAGATTTTGGTGTAGGTCAAATAGAAAAGATTATAGAAGTAATAAACAGTATAAACAACAACAACAGTGTTTCATTTTATTTGTAACCAGTTAATCTTCACAAACACTGAAAAGTTGTTTTGCAGTATGTTAAAGATGTGGAATTGATCAACTTTATACAAAAAGCAATACGTTTTTTCAGTTCATTTTGTTCTGTGAGAGAAATCCACTGGGCTTGAACAAGTGCATCGAAATCTGTCTGAATGTCTGAGGTGGATATGAGAAGGACAGCTGACAGGTAATGATCAGGGTCTGCAGTTCAACTAGCAAACCATCAGCCCACGCCCACTGAATCAGTCAAGTTCTTATTATGTCCGCGTTAGTTTTTTTTCTTCGCAGTTTTCACTTTGACCTCAGTAAACAGATACTTAGAAGTCCATGTCTTGTTAAAAGTTAATCAGTGGCAAAGTTTTTCATTTTCGAGGGCTAACCAACAGCTAACTCTCCTGTCGGTGAGGTTGCGCAAGCGCACATATGTAAATCGCCTGATCACTGTAGTCTTTCAGGACTACATATTTACTACCGCTCAACACATTTATTTTAAATTTTTGATTTACCTCACGTGGGCCGGATTGAGACAGCCTGTGGCCGGTTATGGCCCGCGGGCCATACAATGCCCAGGTCTGCTAAACTGACTCTCTGGTGCTGAGGTCGTAATTTCAATCACACAGCACGGAGCTACAGGAATATCTGGACCACAGCCAATCAGAGGCAAAGACCCGCCCCATCTCTGTCTCTGATTGGTTTAGACCACGATATGATCCAACCATGAGTCAGTTCCGTTTTAGGATAACAAACGCTTCGTTTGTGGAGAGACAGCGGATGCGAGGAGGTTAGGTGCACCGGTGCGACCTAGGAAAAAATTTAGTCGCACCCGTACACATTTTGGTCGCACTCTAGAGCCCTGCCTATATATTATCCTGTGTGGAGTTGTGGGTGTGTATGTTCATCGGCCTTGTACTCACAGCATGTTCAACAGATGCTCCTCTCCTCATAATGATGGCGTCGCTGAAGTCTGGCCGCTCTGAAACAACAAACTCCAGAGTTCAGCATGAGGCACAGCAGTGCTGCCTGCAGACAGGACCGTCTAGGTGTCTGACATCTGTGTGTGTGTGTGTGTGTGGGCGCGCACCTCCTCTCTTCTTGGTGTAGAGGCAGATCAAAGCCAGATATTCCCACAATGTCTCCAACAGGTAATCCAGGTTTAGTTTCATACCACAGCTAACACACACACAGAGCAAGATCATTGTTTACAACACACACAAAGATGTAGGCAGAGATACAGAACATTATGTACATCCATCAATCCCTTCACAAACCCTTATTAGCGCACACACACACACACACAGCTGTCTGACCTGATAACCACGCTGTGAGGTCTGTGAGCCAGGCGATCCACCTCCTCAATGGAGATCTGGTCCACCTTGTTGTACACCTGAAGACACAAACACAGAATGATTGGCTTCCTCAAACACCATGATAGAATGTTGCACATTACACTTGAAAGGAGACTGTCCTAATACAACTTGAATAGACTGTAACGTGAAGGTTAACCATTCAGAATGAGAGGGAACTATCTGACTCTTTCATGTTTTATTGATCTAGTAGAGGGGGTTAGAGTGGCGTACGTATAAGCAGGGCATGTAAACTCTGTTTCCAACGATGACGTCGATGAACTCATCCGGTGTGCTGTCCTCCCTGAACAGAACCTCCGCATTGAAGATTTCTGAGGAGCTACGTTAAGGTCATCATCTTCATTTAGGGAGAGAGGGGGAGGTATAGAGAAAAGGAGGCAGGGAGAAAGGGAGGCAGAGAGAGAGGGATGTAATGTAGTTCAATGTAGTTCACTGAAGACCCTTCAAGAGATGAGTCCTTGATTCTGAATCCCAGAATCATGTAGCTCAGTGACGACATGAAGGATACTGTATTCATGTAGGATCAGCTGGACCAGCTTCTCTGAGCATTGAGTCAGAGGGACGGTGGAGTTGTAGGAAAGGCCGCCACCTTTCTTAGGCTGGACAGAAGAAAACAAGATACGAGGCACAGGATGTGATGTCATAAATAACAAATGGACACAAAAAACATGACGCCACAATCTAAGAGGTTGGACTCATCAACTCATCACTGACAGTTGACTGTGGCTGAAGGTGTTGCTGTACCTTGAAATAAATATTGGGTTTGGACACGTTGAGTCTGATGCCCACAGATTCCAACTCTTTCTCCAGAAGTGCCCTGGTGTGACAGAAACAAGAAGTTCATAAAACAGTAACAGGTCTGCTCTGACTCTTTATACTGATACATACAAAGAAACACACATCAAAGCCACACAGACACACACACAGACACACACACAGACACACACACACAGAGAAGTCCGGACCTCTGCACATCTCCCTTGGTGGCGTCCAGCATCATGATGACCACATCAGCTGTCCGTGCTACCGCTATGACCTGTCGACCGCGACCCTTACCTATACAACACCACAAGTCAAAAGCCATCACAGGTCAACCAAAATGTCATGGGCGTTTCATCATGTAAAGCACCCTGTACCTTGGGCAGCTCCTTCGATGATTCCTGGCAGATCCAGCAGCTGGATGTTGGCTCCATGGTACTGAAGGCAGACGAACATATGATGTTTGTGATTAAACAAGGAACACAGTTGATCATACAGTAGTATGTATGTGTGTGTGTGGTGTGTGTGGTGTGTGTGTGTGCTGTGTACCTCTATCACGCCAGGGATGCAGGTGAGAGTGGTGAACTCATACGAGGCGGCTTCACTGGCTGTTGATGTCATCAGACTGAGAAAAGTGGACTGAAGACAGAGAACAGCAGGTTCAGTACTCTCAGCACAGAGCCACACATCAGGCTGGGTGAATGTCTCTACGAATGTGGTATCATTAATGGATTAATTTATGGCCACATTCTTCAGTTCCGTGTCTGGTAAAAATAGAGACCGTGTCTTGACACACTGAAATACTGTTAGAACTTTGCACTTTTGGTCCTTGAGCATCTGCTGTTCTCACTATTTGCATGTCGCTTTGGATAGAAAGTGCTAAATTAATAAATGTAACTGTCCTTCTCAGTGTGACTACTCACCTTACCCACGGAGGGGAAACCTATGAGAGCGACGCGAGCATCTCCAGATTTCATCACATCGAAGCCCTCTCCTTTGGCCCCAGCTGTCTTGGACGGCTCTAGAAGCTGGGCCCTGTATTTGGCTAGCTTGGCCTTCAGCAAGCCCAGATGGTACTCCGTGGCTAGGGACAGCGAGACCGCAGCATCGAGGATTGTTAGAGAAAGAACAAGGTTAACATTAGTCTCAAACAAGGTGAGGGCTGACGACTGAGACTTAAATAAATGTTGAAACTTTGCTTGCCTGTGAAGTGCTGGTTGCTATTACAGTATTATATTTTGGAGATTCAAGTATTTCAACAATAGTTTTGCGACTTAGTAAGATAACGGATATGATGAGTTTGGGTGAGGGGAACAAAAACGGACATGCCAGATTGATGCTCTCACCTTTGTTTTTTTGTGTCCGAGAGATTTCTCTCTCAATCTCCGCAATTTTTTCCAAGATCCCCATTTTGGCGAGGTAAACAGGTATCACAGTGTGTTGTACACCCTGAAAAGTTAGGAAAAAAAGATTGCTGTTAGAAACGTGTCACAGCATGAACATTTCTAGCTCTGTCCATTCTTAGTAAACTAGCTAGCTCGTGCAAAAACGTCATACAAAATGGGAAAATCACGTTTAAAGTACAGGACGAAAAGCTACAATTTCAATAAGTCAAGTAGGTAAAATGTACAGTATGTCAAAAACGATTTGAAAACAGAAAGGGGTGAAAGAATTACACTTTAATTGAGGCTAGGCTTCGCAGCACGCACAGAAATATGACATCATCAAGCGGAACTGATGAGTTCCGTTCAGTTTCAATGTTCGGTTGGCAACAAAACCACCATCTACTTTCAAATGTTGTTCCTAATCAACTAAATCGTATATAAACTACCCCCGTTCTTTTTTAAATGCTAATATGAAGCTTAAAAATGTATTGCCGAATCACTTACGTATTTATTTTTTAAAAGAGATACAAAAACGTGATGCAGCAGAGTGGAACTTCTCTTTCGTCGCGTGTTATCGGAAACATAGAATGAGACAAGTCAAGCAACATGGCTGCGCCCACGGGACCGAGAGGAACAACCACAACTAACCCGACCGTGTTTGAAGGTTTCCCTTTTAGTATGACAGGCAGACCACCAGAGGACACTCCCGGTAAAGAACAGGAGAAGACAAGTGAACCGAAAAAGAAGCCGTGTAGGGCATGTACGGACTTCAAGTCGTGGATGAAGGTTCAGAAAAAACAGACAGCAGTTGTGACACAGGTAATCTTGAGTTAATCGATTAGCCAACTTCCATCACAGTGCTAAACAGGCAGCATGATGCCTTCTGTGGAAGATAGAGTCGGTGCTGTAAATTGATATAGGGGTTTGGAGGGGTTTGCTGTAAATTGGTTGAAGGTTTAGAGAAGGTTTATTGGAATCTCTTTCATTGAGAATGTGTGTGCGTGTGCATGTGTTTTCCCAGGAGTCCCACTCTGGGGAACCTCAGCACCCTCAGACGGATCCAGAGTGTCCGTTAGACAGGGAGGAGTTAGGCCGAAACACCTGGTCTTTCCTGCACACAATGGCTGCCTATTACCCTGACCATCCCTCCTCCACCCAGCAGACAGAGATGGGCCAGTTCATTTCCCTCTTCTCCAAGTTCTTCCCTTGTGATGAGTGTGCTACAGACCTCAGGACCAGGTCAGAGTTCTACTGTAACCAAGTTAACCTGGTGAAATGATCTTGTAGGCTTGAAAGGATTTATATTCATGATATATTGTGTCTAAATAAGTTAGTTCACATAGGATTAGATTTAGAACCAACAAGGTCTTAGAATGTGCTGCTTGGAAACAGTCAAGAGGATCAGAACCTAGACGGACCAAGAATTCCATTGAGTCTGAACTTTTACCTCTTCCTCCTTCTCTCCAGACTAAAGACCAATCAGCCTGACGCCAGCAGTCGCCACAGCCTATCCCAGTGGCTCTGTCGCCTCCACAACGGCGTCAATGTTCGGCTGGGCAAGCCTGAGTTTGACTGTTCCCGTGTGGACGAGAGGTGGAAGGATGGGTGGAAGGATGGGTCCTGTGATTGATATGGACAGAGAGATAAATATGTCATCATTAAATTACACTTGTTTTCTTGTAAACAAGTGTATGTGTGTCAAGAGTAGTGATCTTTAATTAGAAAGAACTGTGAGGAAATAGTCAGACCGTGATATACACTAGGTGACTAAACACCAGCAGTGTCTTGGTCACAATTATTATATGTATAGTTATGCTGTTATGTTTGTTAAAATGGTCTACGTATTGTATATATGGATGGGAAAATATATTGAAAATACTTGCACATATATTTCTTAAATAAGGAAGATTTGAGTGATCAGATATAGATATCAGTCATATTTTAATACCATACTTTAATTTAGCCCGTGTTTGAGTTTGTGTGTTTAAGTTCTCCTGCACTACTTATGAGGATGTGTGTGTGGAGGGATATGAGGAGAGATGTGTGTGTGTGTGGAGGGATATGAGGAGAGATGTGTGTGTGTGGAGGGATATGAGGAGAGATGTGTGTGTGGAGGGATATGAGGAGAGATGTGTGTGTGGAGGTATATGAGGAGAGATGTGTGTGTGTGTGGAGGGATATGGGGAGAGATGTGTGTGTGTGGAGGGATATGAGGAGAGATGTGTGTGTGGAGGGATATGAGGAGAGATGTGTGTGTGGAGGGATATGAGGAGAGATGTGTGTGTGTTGGGAGGGATATGAGGAGAGATGTGTGTGTGTGGGGAGGGATATGAGGAGAGATGTGTGTTTGTGTGTGGAGGGATATGAGGAGAGATGTGTGTGTGGAGGGATATGAGGAGAGATGTGTGTGTGTGGAGGGATATGAGGAGAGATGTGTGTGTGTGTGGAGGGATATGAGAAGAGATGTGTGTGTGGAGGGATATGAGGAGAGATGTGTGTGTGTGTGGAGGGATATGAGGAGAGATGTGTGTGTGGAGGGATATGAGGAGAGATGTGTGTGTGGAGGGATATGAGGAGAGGTGTGTGTGTGTGGAGGGATATGAGGAGAGATGTGTGTGTGTGGAGGGATATGAGGAGAGATGTGTGTGTGGAGGGATATGAGGAGAGATGTGTGTGTGGAGGGATATGATGAGAGAAGCCTGGTGACACAAACATCCTCAAAATGCTTCCTTCCCTTGTTCCCTCCTTCCTTGTTCCCTAAAATGTCACCAGTGACACGGTGACATTGGTTTATTTCATCTTGTTAGAATTATTTGAAAGAAATCCATAATGTTTTCAGCTTGTGCCCTTATTTAATCAATGATTTATTTAATAAATGACAGAAACCTCCATGAAACAGGGTCTGACTCTGATGTTATTAATAAATGCCCTGACCTAAACCCTGTAGTTTAGTTATGGACGGTTATAGTTTATTCCCCCTCCTCTAGTAAGAGGGACAGTATATCATGGTCCTAATGTAGTCCCTCAAGGTCTACGTGGATGGACACGTGCGAGCAGAGTTGTGGCACATGCTGTGCATCCTCTGATCTCTAATGATGACGCGAGCGCAAGTTGGTCCTCTGTCCACCCAACCGCGGCCTCAGAATCTTGGGAGTTGTTAGGAGGGCCGAATGCCAGCTGTGCAGGTCAGGGGCGTATTGACTCCACGGAGTTGTTCCAGAAATCTAGCTTTTAAAAGTCTTAAATCGTTTTACTCCTTGCTCTTTTTACATGTTCGCCCTCGTAAATCCCGCAATCTGACGCGGATGCTGTTGTTGAAATGCCGTCGATAATGCGCGACCCCGTCGAGTGGCGCATGCTCAGTGCGCGCGCCAGTGTTGTACCGAAAACGTCCCCCTTTGCCAGAATCCTCGCGTGAACTCGCACTCACTCGGCGATGCTGCGCATGAAGGGGCAAGGCGCGTTTATTTGTAGGCTATTCTTAACAAATGTTTGGCAAACGTTCTTAGCAGGCATTCAAATAACATTCTGTATTTTATTCATGTTTTACGAAGTGATATTTCGTTTGCGCTGTTCCGCTAAATCTTCACGCCGTTACAATACAATGTCATCTAAATCAAGAGAATTTAACAGTGCATAAAATCAGTATTTAGCTCATATTTAATGAAGTCACAAATTAAATTTAAGTTTTTTTATACCCCACATCTTTAGTCTAGCTAGACTGAAGTAAGCTTAGTCAATATTTCTATAAATAAAAACCAGAATAAACAGTGTGCCATGTGTCACAGTGTGTAGGTCTACCTCTCTATAAGTCAGTTGGCTGCTGTTTGGAGTATCGTTCTAATCCAGGCACATGACTGGATGAACTGGAAGTAAGACCACCAGGCAGAAGCATGTTCCAGTAGTCTGGGAATGACCAGGGCCCAAAATAGCCCCTGGTTTGCTTCACTGGATAGGAATGGTGAAACCCACATGATGTTGGGCAGGAGGGTCATTAAGATCAGAGCTGCTCTGTGAATGGCAGCTGAGGAGGTGAGCTGAGATCCAGACATGGATATGGGTCGAGTCTGAGAAACTAAAGGCTCTTTTTTCTTAGGAAATTGAAACACTTTTGCATTGAGAATATATAGCAGATGGTAGAGCAATGTAGTTTGGGATTGTGACATTGGTGAACTTTACCTTTAAGAGCGAGATAACCATAGTATACATTTAACATTGTGAAAATAACCTAGGATTTAGTGAAGTTGTATGAAACAAAGATAGGCTACGTATTTGACTATTTTCAGGGGTGCACGACCTAGCAAACTTGAGCAGCACGCGAGCCCCCTAACAGAACAACGATCAGCTGTTTAATTACGTGATCACTTTCAACCAAATCTTGTGAAACACAACCAAAATAACGAATGTTTTCCTAATGCATTTTAAGAACAGTATCACAAAAATGGATAGAGAAAAAATCCTCGGCTTTCCACTCTACAAGTAGTCTCACTGAGGGTGCGCGTTCACGCGCAGGGGAGGACGATTCCGTGGACTGCACAACACCGGACCCGTCCCTACAATACTCAACCGACCGTGGAGCCGCGAGAGCACCGAGAGAGAGATGGACGGAGTGGGATCGTTCGGAGCCGGTCGTGCCGGAGCTGTTTTCGACCCGATTGCTTTTGCCAAGCAACCGCAGACCATCCTCAGAGTCTTATCATGGGTAAGTCCGGGTGTGTCCCCCGCGCTGTGCTGTCGCCTTTGGGTCCAGTGACGTTGGATATCACCGCAAAAAGACCACCGATAATTGATGGGCAGGGTCTGACTCGAAATTGACTTTAAAAAAAAAACGTTTCATTAGGGTTTTGGAACAGATGTGTCGTCGATCGTTTGGTCACCGCTTTATGATACACGATGCATTTAGAATGTTATTATCAAAATGGATGTGGAAATAAAATGTAGATTGCATCAGGCTGCCGCTGTTTGAATTGGATGGTGTGTTCGGATTAATATCCCACAGTACAGTCGGGTATTTAATGTTACGAATATATATCTGGTGTGGTGTATAACTAAATATTTCTTGGGTTTTCCTTTATTATGGCTGAACCAGTGTTTATTAAGACCACCACTATCCCACCATGCATTCCACGGCCTTGGCATGGTGTTGTAGCGCGTCATTTTAGCACGTCTAGAATAATCGATACACAACAACGATTTGTTAAAACCCTACAAGATATGAAAAGCGTCTTTATACATTTCCAAATTAGAAATAGCCTATTGAATTTAATACAACACAATTTTACAAACCATCCCACCGAACGCACTGTCGCGAGAGGCGCGCGGAAGTCCTAGCCATCTTTGATTGGCTACTGTACAATAAATCTGCTCCCAAACACTGCTTTAGACATAACATGCGTGGATAACATTACAGAGGCCTACATGTGAACTGAAAATAAATGCTGTGGTATATACGGCCAGTAGATATTGGGAAGATCTAAATTTTGTGAGTACTGAGAGGTTGCCTGTGTGTGTATGTGTGCGTGTATGTCTGTGTGTGCCCGTCTGTCTTTGTCACCAAGCACATACGTTACCTGTCGTCCCCGCATCCCTGTCTCGATCTTTCTCTTTTAGAGTCATATGGTGCTGTTTGCTTCTAAACACTTCTGATCTCGCGAGCTCGCTCGCGCTCTGTTTTATTTATAGCGCTCAGTCATCATTGCAGCATTGCAATCAGTCTGGTGCACCGGGTTCCTGGGCAGGTGCACCTATGTCCGCAGATGTTCTCTTCTTCCTCTTCAGTCATTACAGTTACCAGGGTGATGGGGTTAGGGTTGTTTGTGTCATCTGCATCATGTTCACCTGCTGTTTGCTTTCAACCTGCGATCAGATAATGAAGAGAGAGTCTCTGAAGAAGCTTCACCCAGAACCTGAACAGGCTTGCAATAGTTCCTTTCCACTTTTCATCTGTACTTTAGTGTTTACTCTTAATATGGTTTGTGTGTGTGTGTGAGGGTGTGTGTGCATGAGGTGTGTTTCTCTAAAGCTTAACCCTTGTGCTGCCTTCGGGTCACATGACCCAAAGGTTCATAACGAACCATCGTTGTGTTTACCCAGTTTTACCCAATACAAAAACAAATAAAAATAATTTTCTTTTAACCTTTGCAATGTGGGGGGTCTGCGACAGCCCAACGGTTAAAAGAAAATGCTTCACTTTGTTTTTGTATGGGGTAAATTTGTCGCAATACGACGGTGGGTCACACGGCTGATGGGTCAGAATGACCCGAAGATAACACAAGGGTTAAGGAATACTTTGATTCTTTTTTGAGAATATTCTTTTTGGTTGGGTGTTGCTAGTATTGAGCCTTACTTGTAGTGAACTACAGGGACATTTCTGACTGAACTTTAGTCTGTCGTTTTAGTTCACAACAAATCACAGAGAGGACATACAGTTGTTTGTTTTGCTGTTCAGACATTTTCTCTTGAAATCTATGAATCAATCCATTTTCATTGGGAATTACACCGATAACCACATGACACACTTCTGTGTGTGTGTCTCACATGCCCCTGTTATGCCGCCCAAAGTTAGTCAGCTGATTAGTGTCTGTGTGACCAAAGACAGAGAACCACATGAGAAGAGGGTGGGAGGGAGAGAGGGAGGGAGAGTAGGTGGGAAGGGTAGAGGGAGAGAAATGGAGTAGTGAGAGGTTGAGGGAGTTTGAGTATTGAGAGGGACAGTGACACAGAGGATTAGGAAAGAGAGACTGAAGGAAAGGAAACAGGGGAATGGGAATGTGGACAACAAAGAAGAGATGGAGAGAAGGAAGTGGAAGTGAGGATATTCTGTGTCAAATGAATCAACGAGTGACTGAATGTGTGAGTGTGAGTGTGTAATACAGTAGGATGAGAGAGATAGACTGAATAAGTGAATTGACTGGATGAAAGATCACCACAACAAGGGCAGAGCCATCTAAAACATACGTCTATTTTTTGAAAAATATTGATAAAAACTTTAGTTACCTCATCTCTACCCCTACACCATGTGACTAATGCAGACATGTACACACACACACACACACACACACACACACTGCCCAAGATCTCTGTGACTCTTCAGGGGAAGTGAAGCATCTACCTCCACACTCTGAGAGACAGGAAATTAGGTCATGCTTTTATTCTGAGCACGCTCAGATGGATGCTCTAAGATGGCCCAGTGTTCCTGTGCCTTTGATTGAGGCTGGGACTCTGTGTGTATTTGTGTGTGTACGTGTTTATGTGTGTGTAGCTTTGCATTAACAAAACTAAACAAATGAAATCCACAACACATGTACACTCATAAACCCAAGCTACATATGAGTCATACAATGATTCTAATCCCCCCCCCCCACACACACAAACACACACACACACACACACACACAAACACACAAACATCCTCTTAGTTCTTCTTCCCCTCTCCTAATCTCTCTCTTCCTGTTCTTTCCTCCACAGGTGTTTTCCCTGGTGGTTTTTGCGTCCATCGTGAACGAGGGTTACGTGAACATGGGCAGCGAGCGTCTGCACTGTGTGTTCAACAAGAACGCTGACGCGTGTAACTATGGCGTGTTCCTGGGCCTGGTGGGCCTGCTGGCCTGCTCCTTCTTCTTCCTCCTGGACTACAAGTTCCAGCAGCTCAGCTCCATCAAGGACAGGAAGAAGGCTGTGATGCTGGAGGTGGGCTTCTCGGGTGAGGAAGCACACCTTATGTTTACACAGAACTGCACAAACACAGAACTGCTCAGAAAAGTGCACAGAACTGCACAAACGCAGAACTGCATATGTATGACGTAAATGTGTACGTAAACTAGGTGGATTCTGAACAAGTCAAAGGTCACTTAGCTGGTATTTCCCAGGGGCTGTGATGGACAGGAAGTGATCTCCCTCTCGTGTGGTCCTGATTCCTTCATTCTGATTGGTTGCAGGTTTCTGGACTTTCCTGTATTTCGTGAGCTTCTGTTTCTTGGCCAATCAGTGGTCTCGAACCTCTGCTGACGAGCTGCCTCTCAACCAGGGGGCGGATGCTGCCAGGGCTGCCATTGCCTTCTCATTCTTCTCTATACTGACCTGGGTGAGCACACACACTAGTATCTATCTCCCTCTCTCTATCCTCCTTTCCTTTTTTTAACTTTTCCCTCTTCTTTCTCTTCTCCTGCCATCTCTCTCTCTCTCTCTCTCTCTCTCTCTCTCTCTCTCTCTCTCTCTCTCTCTCTCTCTCTCTCTCTCCCCCCTCTCTGCCCAGGCTGGTCTGACTGTGTTGGCGGTTAAGAAGTACCTACTGGGGACAGACATGACACTGTTCACCACTGAGCACCTAGATGTCAACACAGGGGCCCAGCCCTACCCCACCATCTCACCTGGGGGCCCCGCTCAGCCCACAGAGACCTACCAGAGCCCCCCCTTCACCGAGGGTCTGGAGAACGACGCTGCCGCCCCCACATACCAGGTTCCCATCTACTGACAACCCCCCCCCCAAAGAAGAGAGGGAGGGGGGAGTGGTACAAAGAGAGGGAGGGGTGGAGAGCGAGCGCCTGGGAGACTGGTTGCACTTCCAGTGTATGTGTGTGTGTTCCCTGAGGGGGGAGAGTGTGTTGGTTTCTGTTATAAAGGATGTGTCTTGGTGTGGTTGTGTGAACAGTTGGGTGTTTCGTTGTGTTGGGGGGCGGTTGGTCTGGGAGCTGGGGGATAGAAGTGTGTGGATCACTCATAGCACACTGGGTCAAGGCTGGGGGAGTGCTTCTCTTTGTTTACCGCTGCCTGCCATCAGTATTCAGTATTGTTGTTGATGTTATTTATCTGTTCACCTGGTTCAGGTCACACAGAGGGTAATGAAACAGGGACTAGTCCAGGACTCCATCCAAAACGCGTGCTGGACAAAACAGTAGTAAGCGACACATAACAGTAGCCTACTTAAAATAAAGAAAAAAGTATTAAATTGTCTCTTTATTGCCAATGAAAGGGGAGTCTTTAGTTGCATATGGTGTATTAAGTAGTCCATCCCTTCACTTGCCTGCAACGACAATTGTACTATCTGCATGTTTTTGACTTAGATATCAACTAAGTGCCATACTGTACTGTAGTCTGTGTCTCAGACAGTGACTTGAAATAGTCGTTATATTTTTCCACACGCTGTAAAAACGTTACGTGACCAAGTGCAATATCTCACATTGTGTGTAGGCTTAGCCACAGACAAGATTTGACGTTTCGTCTCAAATCCCGCCTGCGTGGTTCTGGGTCCCTCCTCTCAAACCCGGGTGGCTAACGCTAACATGCTAACCATTAGCTGCTCTGGTTTGCAGCCTTTAGAGCCGGACAGGGGGGTTGCCATGGCACTGGCAGATGTGGCGGGGCAGGGGCAGAGAAGATTTGGACTGAATCAGGTACGTTTATGTTTACGGTTTAGAAGCTGCCAAACTGCCCTGGGTTCTTAAACTTAACCTTTTATTACTACTGTATATTGTTAGTATTTTTATTTCTTTTTTTTTAATCTCAAAGGTGATCGGTCGGTTAGCTCGCATGTAAAGAGGAGTTCAGTGTCGATGTGACTGGCTAATTCATTGATCTCGGCTTTGCTACTGAAGCAACCGTCAAGTGGGTTGAAGCGTGTTGCCATGGTGAAAGTGTCAGGGTTGGGAGGGGAGGGTGTTTGTGTGCTTGTGTGTGTGTGTGTGTCTGTGTGTGTGTGTGTGTGTGTGTGAAAGAGAGTATTTGTTGTGAAAGGTCTGTATAAAAAAAAGGCCTACATTCTGATGTGTAAATAATTATTTTCATTGACATGTAGTCTGTTAAGTGAGAGGAACATGCCACTTTCTGAGTTTCCCCGAGGTGGTAGAATCAATATTGTCCATGTATACCAAGGATGTGAAACGTATATTTACTCGTGTCAATATGGAGTTTGCGTCTTGATGAAAGAGCGAAATATGAAGAATTATATATATATAAGATTGATATTATTGACGTCCAGAATGCCTTGCCTGCTCTTTCTGGACACGCATAAGAGCCCCCTCTTCTGGTAGCTAACGGTGGTGCACAGGAGGTTTCTGTCTGTCAGAAAAGGAAGTATGGATGCATGAAATATTGTATTATGAACTGTTCCATGTTGAATACTGTATGATTCTTCTGTTTAGGAGCCAATCAGTCTGAATTGAGATTTGATTAAAAAAAAAAGAAGAAGAAATTGATAACTCAGAGATTGAATTAATTGAACAATGTCAGGTCGCCTCTGGTATAACAGCAGAGTTACATGAAGTAGCGAAGTGGAAACGAAGACATGTAACAGCACCAGTCATGTCTGTACGGTGTTACAGGTGTGTCATGTCTGTACGGTGTTACGGGTGTGTATCAGTCTAACCTTTGGGGGGGGGGCGGGGGGGTGAAGATTCTCGGTGCTTCTCTTTAATGTTATAGAAACATTCTGTGTTTGTTCTCTCGACTAGACTCACGTGCACTAGAGTGGTATTGATTGTATCTAAGTACGTATTTACTTAATGGAACCCGTATGTGATGGTGTCCTGGGTCTGCTGTGTCATGTACTAATGAAGAGTATAGTAATAAGATTAACAATAAGGATAATAATGCACTCTTGTTGGAAATGCTTTGTGCGACCAGTGTTAAAGGGACAGTCCACTGCAAAATCAATATTGCTTTCAGATCTTAAAAGGGATCTGGTTGTGACAAGTCTTTGGCAAGTGTTAGTGTGGATCCAGTTGACAGGCCTGCACTGTGCATACTCCACAGGAGCCAGGCAGGTGTAGCTTCATCCACACACTGGCTTCACAGGATGCTGGGTTGTGGGTTCCTCAGACGGTCCACGTTCAACTCTCTTTGGAGGTATGAAAACATCAGGCAGCCTTTGATTTTTGGGTGGATTATTCCTTTACTGTTGTTTCTGTTTAGTTCCCTCTTGTTCTGGGTCATTCCTCAGTGTACAAAGATCAGTGTCACTGTCCATGTTACTGCAGTCTGACATCACTCTAATAAAGCAGACCATTTTGGAGGGCGGGGCTCAGCTTGTGGTGTATGACGTGTTCCAGACCAAACCTACAGGCCGTGTGCGTGTGCCTGTCTGGACATGTCTTCTTTAAACATACAGGCGAAAGTGCATGCACACACACACACACAGAATCCGATTTATTCTAGCCGGATAGAAGACACAGAAGCTACAGTTGAATGGACACAGAGATCACATCTCACTTACAGAGAACAGGGCAGTAGTCCTGAGAACATGAACCGTGTGTGTGTGTGTGTGATGAAACCAGTTCCCTACAAACAGGAGTAAAATGGGCCACAACTTTAACAGTGAAGGTATGGTCAGTTTCAGTCCAGGGAGACATCAGTGGAACAGCATCAGCAACACACCTCAGACCCAGAGCCTGCTGAGCAGGACAGAAATGCAAAACCTCCAAATCTGGAGCTTGTTCTTGACGAAGCATCGACTGTTCCTGCCTCCACATCGAAAACCTTCGTCAGGACAGCACGTGTTCTGGGCGTAGCAGGACGAGGTCTCGGGTCAAACAGGACTGACGCTCTCCCTCTGGTGACCTGCTCGTTCCTTTGGAGCAGGACTTCAGGGAAGCACAGCTGCTGTAAAGCAGTGATTCACCATGACAGCATCACACAACCCCACCCTAACGCTTGAGCAATAATCACAACAGTAAAAAAACGAACCAGTTCCCAATATGCAGTCCTTTATCCTGGTGAAGTCACCAGATTCTCCCACTAAGGTGATCAGGTGACCCATTTGTGGTCTTCTGTTGTTAGAGAATGCAAAAGTTGAAAATGTATAAACGTACTGTACAGAAATGTATACAAATATATACTTATTTAATTCTACATAAAATCAAATTAATATTTACATAAACACTTATGTAGTTTATCACACTGGGGACAGCTCCCGTTGTGCTAATGAAGTGTCCTTTGCTTACTGTACATTCTAGGACAATTAGGGAGGACTAGGGAAAGGCTGCATCCAAATACTGTACAATACCCCACGTCCCTTAATGTTAAACCAGTGCCAGTTAAGAGGAAAGGGGATGAGGAGGCAAGAATATAACTACTGGAACACAACCCAGGAAACAGGCCAGAGAACATCAAGGGAAAGAAGCCATTTTAATCAGTTTGGGCAAAAATATGAACACTTCTGATGACTCCCAGGTGACAACAATGAGAGGTGCTTTCTTCCATGTTTCTGTGACCAGGCAGAGGAGGGACCAGTAAGATGCAGGACACATTCAAGAGTCAGACACCTGGCTCCAGTCTGTGACACCTGGCTCCAGAGGCTGTTCAGGACCTTCCCTGTGTGAACACAGCACAGTGAGGCTGTTCAGGACCTTCCCTGTGTGAACACAGCACAGTGAGGCTGTTCAGGACCTTCCCTGTGTGAACACAGCACAGTGAGGCTGTTCAGGACCTTCCCTGTGTGAACACAGCACAGTGAGGCTGTTCAGGACCTTCCCTGTGTGAACACAGCACAGTGAGGCTGTTCAGGACCTTCCCTGTGTGAACACAGCACAGTGAGGCTGTTCAGGACCTTCCCTGTGTGAACACAGCACAGTGAGGCTGGAGGTGGGACTGCATGAGTGGATTATGAAATGGGTCCCAACCCAGGCCTCGTCACCGCTCTCTCTCTCTCTCTCTTCCTCTGTGGTAAGTAAAACAGGTAGCCGATTTCTCTGTACATTTTCATCCAGATAAATGTAATAAGTGCTTTACGTCACCCTTGTCTCCTGGACATGTGAAGAGCAAAGCTCAGAGAAGGAAAGAAAATAGGGAGGTATGAACAGAGGGAAAAAAAGAACTCTTTCAGAACAGTTGTCATACTCTTCAAGTAAAGCATTAGTCTTGTTTTATAAACCGCCAGAGTTTGGGTTGCCAGTTAGGTCTGTGCTTGTGTTGTAGCACCAGTGTAAACACATGGTATAGTTGAACAATATCTGACAGCCTCATCTATTTCAAACTGTGGTTACATGGTCAACCTTTCACTTACAGATAAATTCCAACCCCGACCTTAAAAAAAACAAAAAAAAAACCTCCATCCCCTCACTGAACTACATGTCCCAGTATCCTCTCTGGCATGGTAACCCTGGAAACACACTACCTCTGGGCTCCATTTGGGCAGTGGGATTGGCTGTACGGGCCGAGGCAGTAGGGTGGGCTAGCTGATGATGCGGCTGATGGCCTGCAGAGAGGGGAACTCCTCGTTCTCGCCCATGTGCAAGGTCTTGTGGGAGTTGAAGTCTTTGGAGGCCAGCACCTGTCGGCAGGTGGGGCAGATCTGGCAGTCCAGCTCTGCTGCGTTAGCGTTAGCAGAGATGGGGGTCTGCCAGGCGCTCTTCTTGCTCCTGCGGGCCCGGCCCACCCCGGCCCCTGCCACCCCGGCCCCTGCCTGCTGCCTCTCCAGGGCTCTGGAGTCAGCGTGGGCGCTCAGCAGCTCCTGCTGCTTGCTGCTGTCTGGCAGCAGGACAAGCAGCTCGTTGAAGATGCGGCCAAAGTTCTCCCCCAGCAGGTCCTTGCAGCTGTGGTGGTACTGGGCAGCTGACATCAGACCCTGGGAGGGAGACACAGGTAGGGTGAGGTGAAGAGGTGGTATGGGTAATGGGGGAGGGGGGGGTGGGGTACAGGGTAGTGGGAGTGGAGGGATGGGGTTAGGGGGCAAACCGCTGTATATGACTTCACATGTAAACATCTACTTCTTGAAGATACTTTACAACTGTGAGCCTGGCCTGTGAGAATCCCGACAGGTCAGAGCCCAGTACCTGTCTGAACTGGCCAGAGTAGTTCTTAAACTGGTTAAACTGGGACTCGTCATTGTGCAGGAAGTTCTTGATGGACTGGATCAGCTCTATGTTCCTCTGCTGGAAGTTCTCAGGAACCAGGTAGGTCACTGGCAGCTGGGGAGATCTGGAGCAAAAACAAACATTCAGACACACACACAGAATTTCTCAGAACAAAACACAACTGGACTATCACAAATCAACAAAAGGTTCCACAGTTCCTAGTTGCGCTCTGCTGGTGGAATGTCCCACCTGTCAGATGCAGGGGGGTCAGGCTCTACCACATTGCTGTTGAGGGGGACGCCAGTGAACCCTGGAGGGGGTTTACTGGGCATGCTCCCTAGGCCAGGTGGAGGCGGGGACATTGTGTTCAGAGGGGCGGAGCTTTTCAGGGGGAAGGAACTCTTAAATCCTGAGGACCAGACACAGATACAGGATATCAACACTGAGCTGCTGTGATACTGGGAGGAGACAGAGGAGGGCAGGAGGGAGGTGCAGGAGAGAGAGAAGAAGAGATGAGGAGAGTGTACCTGGAGGAGGCTTCTTGGAGGAGAGGGCTGGGAACTCCTCCTCCTCGACAGCAGGCGGGGGGGGCTGAGGGGTTGCCACGGCAACAGGCTTGGAGATGGACGGTACAAAGGCTGGCTTGTCCACGTAGCCGTTAGCCAATCCGCTCGCTTTACCTGCCGTCATCATGGCGGGAGGGGGTTTGGGGGCGTGGCCGTCGGCCGGCCTGGTCTCTGGCACATTCTCCTTCTGCGCCACGGCAACCACCCTGGAGACCGTTTCCGTGGAGACAGCGGCCGTGCTCCCTGAGAACAAAGGAGGGGGTGTGGCCTGTTGCTGCTTTTGTTTTTTGTTCTTGCCGGCTTTGGGGGCGGGGTTAGGCTTGGCGCCAGCGCTGGGTTTGGGGGGAGAGGGGGCGGCGGGGGGCGGCGCGGCCCCTCTGACGGTCAGCAGGGAGGAGATGTCCAGCATGGTGGGCACCGCCCGGAACTCGCGACGAGTCATGCTGCCTCCGCCGTCCTCCTCCGAGGAGGGGGGGGAGCGGGGGGGCTGGGGCCTCGGGTTCTCCCCTCCCTTTTTCTTCTTCCGCAAGGAGGCAGAGGAGGAAGAGAGGGTCTGGGGGCCAGAGGGGGGAGGAGGCTGGCTGGCTGGTTTGGTGCCTCCGTGGGCCCAGGCAGAGCTGGGCCCCCCTGAGGGTCTGGGGGGGCGGATACTGGACACCAGGGCCGGGAAGTCCTCGTCGTGGAAGGAGGAGTGCTTCCTGGGCTGGGCAGAGTACGCGGGCGCCATGGGCGTGGTAGCCATGGCAGCAGAGAGGCTGGGGAAGTCGTCCTCCTTCAGAGCTTTAGGGGGAGGGGCCACTGCTGGAGCCGGCTTCACACTGCGGACCAACACACAGTCACCTCAGAATGGGGGTTTGGGTGTGTGTGTGTGTTGGTGTGTGCGTGTGTGTGTGTACCTCAGTATGGGTATTGGGGCGATGGCTCCCAGAGCTGGGAACTCGTGTCCGTCCAGGCCACTGCTGCTCCTCATGGTCCTGACTGAAGGGTTAGGGCCACAGATACACGCATTTTCTTTTTTAAAGCAGTTGAAAAGTATAACCAAGATAACCATCTAGTTCTCACAACAAGCTGTGTGTCCTGTGACACACAGTCGTTCGTATGTAATGACTGACGTTCACCTGGGGGTTCAGACGTTGGTTTGATGGAACCAGTCCTGTATCTGCTGTCGTCTGTCTCCATCCGGTCGCTCCTCTCCATCCGGTCGCTCCTCTCGCCTCTCTCCATCCGGTCACTCCTCTCGCCTCTCTCCATCCGGTCGCTCCTCTCGCCTCTCTCCATCCGGTCGCTCCTCTCGCCTCTCTCCATCCGGTCGCTCCTCTCGCCTCTCTCCATCCGGTCGCTCCTCTCGCCTCTCTCCATCCTCTCCTCCTTGCGGTGTTTGGGAGCACTCCTCTCCTGCATGGCTCCTCTCTCCTCCTGTCTGCGCACGGCCATGGACGCCCTCAAAGCAGCCGCCACCTCCCTGTCCTCCTCCTCCCTGCACACACACCCCCAGGACACACACGCCCAGGACACACACCCCCAGGACACACACGCCCAGGACACACACCCACGCCCAGGACACACACCCACGCCCAGGACACACACACACCCCCAGGACACACACGCCCAGGACACACACGCCCAGGACACACACGCCCCCAGGACACACACGCCCAGGACACACACGCCCAGGACACACACGCCCCCAGGACACACACGCCCCCAGGACACACACGCCCAGGACACACACGCCCAGGACACACACACACAGGACACACACCCCCAGGACACACACACCCCCAGGACACACACGCCCAGGACACACACACGCCCAGGACACACACACGCCCAGGACACACACCCCCAGGACACACACACACACCCCCAGGACACACACGCCCAGGACACACACACACACACACACGCCCAGGACACACACGCCCAGGACACACACAGGAAAGACACACACAATTATTTCAACCCTTTTCCTACAATGCAGTATCTTTCATAAATCAGGCACTGGTCTTTACTTCCAGGGACTCCATTGAAGACGTGCCTTGGGTAATGTAAGGAACAGAACCACTCATCACTCAAAGGTGATCAACACAGCGGTTACCAGGTTGGTTACCAGGTTGGTTACCAGGTTGGTTACCAGGTTGGTTACCTAGCAGGATGTCAGAGTGATGTCTTACTCACCGGTTGTACCTCCAGCTGCCTCTGGTGTTCTGCTGGCTACTCTGGACCCGCCCCCTTCCTGACCTGGACGATCTCATCTCCTCATAGTCCTCTGCTGACAGCATCCCTGCACGCGCACACACACACAACACACACACATTTCATTGTTGATCTACACACACACCGACTCAAAGGGGAGCCTCCATCGCAAGACGTTCAGCGTGGAGACACACACACACACCTTCGTTCCTCCTCTGCTGGCGAGGTGCGTATGTGAACTGCAGGTCTATGTGTCGGTTCTGGCGTGCCTCGGCCCGGTTCTTGCTGTGAGCAGAGGCCTTATGGGCCTTGTAGTCTATTTCGGAGCGGAAGGCGTGGGTGAACTGCTCTGTGCTGCAGGGGCCCTCCTCACACAGGTAGTGGCTCTCACGGAAGTGCTCACTCAGGTACTGGTAGTCACTGTGGGGAAGGACAGGTGCACACACACACACACACACACACACACCTTAGGCTGGCTCTATACTATGTGCTACTGTGTGTTAGTTTAACACTCAAACTCCATGTACTTTGCCTGCCTTTGAAACTGCTCCCAACTATAGCATGCGTGTATGTATGTTTACATAGGTGTGTGCAGGTGTGTGCAGGTGTGTACGGGTGATCTAACCTGTAGTACTCCTGAGCTCCGTCTGCATCACAGAAGTGACAGAAGTAGTGGTCTCTGCGCAGGTGCTTCAGTAGCTCGTCGTTGTCAAGGTAACGGTCGTCGCAGAACTTGCAGAGCGGGTGTCCGCGGTGCGAGGTGTCGTCAGGGTCGCCCTGCGTGCGGTGACGCGCCAGGTCTCTGCGGCTGTACCACTTCCGCTCGTGGGAGAAGATCTGTCAGGAAGCACACAAACATGAGAAGGTCTGCGAGGGCTGTCGCTAGGCGTCTGCGAGGGCTGTCGCTAGGCATCTGCGAGGGCTGTCGCTAGGCGTCTGCGAGGGCTGTCGCTAGGCGTCTGCGAGGGCTGTCGCTAGGAGTCTGCGAGGGCTGTCGCTAGGCATCTGCGAGGGCTGTCGCTAGGCGTCTGCGAGGGCTGTCGCTAGGCGTCTGCGAGGGCTGTCGCTAGGAGTCTGCCAGGGCTGTCGCTAGGAGTCTGCCAGGGCTGTCGCTAGGCGTCTGCCAGGGCTGTCGCGCTGGATGTGGAGCGCTGGGGGTGATGGTGCTGCTGTGGGGGTGATGGTGCTGCTGTGTGGGTGATGGTAATGCTGTGTGGGTGATGGTAATGCTGTGGGGGTGATGGTGCTGCTGTGGGGGTGATGGTAATGCTGTGTGGGTGATGGTAATGCTGTGGGGGTGATGGTAATGCTGTGGGGGTGATGGTAATGCTGTGGGGGTGATGGTGCTGCTGTGTGGGTGATGGTAATGCTGTGGGGGTGATGGTGCTGCTGTGTGGGTGATGGTAATGCTGTGGGGGTGATGGTAATGCTGTGGGGGTGATGGTAATGCTGTGGGGGTGATGGTGCTGCTGTGGGGGTGATGGTAATGCTGTGGGGGTGATGGTAATGCTGTGGGGGTGATGGTAATGCTGTGGGGGTGATGGTAATGCTGTGTGGGTGATGGTGCTGCTGTGGGGGTGATGGTAATGCTGTGGGGGTGATGGGGTGCTGTGGGGGTGATGGGGTGCTGTGGGGGTGATGGGGTGCTGTGGGGGTGATGGGGTGCTGTGGGGGTGATGGGGTGCTGTGGGGGTGATGGGGTGCTGTGGGGGTGATGGTGCTGCTGTGGGGGTGATGGGGTGCTGTGGGGGTGATGGGGTGCTGTGGGGGTGATGGGGTGCTGTGGGGGTGATGGGGTGCTGTGGGGGTGATGGTGCTGCTGTGGGGGTGATGGGGTGCTGTGGGGGTGATGGGGTGCGGGCACCTTCAGGTGTTTGGTACAGAGTTTACAGCAGAACAGCTCGTGCTGTTTCCTCATGTGCTGCTCTAGTTCCTCAAACTTGGAGAAGACCTTGGCCTCTGGGCAGTGTGGGCACTCAGGTAGCAGCAGTCTCCTGGAGACACGCACACACACGAACACACACACACGTGTACACACACACACACACACACACAGGCATTGGATAAAGGAATACAGGTCAGTGGGGTCACAAACAGACATACATACATGTGTACACACTAGACTGTGAGGAGAATGGTTTCTTTTTATGAGAACACCTCACCCGGAAGCAGCAAAAAAACTATAAAACAAGACCACAGCATGCTGGGACACAACACTGGGGGATTCTCCTAATTCCATGTCTATTTTGAATCCCTATACCTCCTCCCTAACCCAGAAGACTGATGTGAATGAGGCCAGGGCAGCACTTTACCTGAACTCAGAATAGATCTTGCCATCGCTGAAGTAGATGTCGTGTTTCTTCTCACACTGAAACTGCTGTAGGGGGAGTGTCGCGAAGGGTTCCAAATTCTTCACAAAGATGACCTGACGACAGAATGAAAAGAAATATGGAGGGGGAGAGAGAGAGAAAATGAAACACAGAGAGGGATTCTGTTGACAAGTCTCCGGGCACTTGCGCTCGTGTTAATGACAATGCATGAACCACATGATCCGCACGAGACCCGTTTAGACACACACTGAGCATGATCTACAGTGTATCTGACAAATCTTAAATCCTTGTGAAATGGTGTTTCCATCCACGTTGATGACACACTTCGCCCTGTGTTCAATTAGCTGATAGCAGTAGCTACGTGCGCACACAATGGTGTTATCGCCGTTGGTTCCAGTATGACACGTTGATTTACAACGAGGGAGCTGCTTGGTGGTCCCTGCCGTTACTATAACCTATTACACAACACGAGCTAGCGACCAACAACCCCGCAACCCTCCAATAAATGGCTCAAGTTAGCCAGCTATGTAGCTAGCTAGCTAGCTAAACCAAACAGTTGACCAACTTCCGAGTATGTGATCTTATCTGGTGAAGTCACCAATATTTGTAAAATTGCTAATCCATAAATGACCATTCATTATGACCGACTAACCTCTTATTCTAGACTGAAAAGTGGTTGTCACGTTAGCTATCCTTCTAGTTAGAACGTTCGGCCTACACTGTCACAGTCCATCCCCGAGATAAAGTGGTGAGCACAGCCTACCTTGTCGAGCTCTTCGCGGCATACAGCGCAGTACTTTTGATCGCACAGAACCCTCATCTTTGTAGAACAGCAGTAGCACACCGGATGATCGCATTTTCCCAACGCGAAGATTTCGAGATCTTGGCAGCAAAGAACGCAGTTTCGCTCAGTCTCCTTCATAGATGTAGATTCCATAGCAGTAAAAGACACCGATTTATGAATGTTTGCTTTTAGGGGTTGGATGGCCGTTGAGATAAAGTAGCTTGCTAAATCTGCGTCTGGTATTCTCTTTTTACGTAATGTGAAAGTCTCAAAGCCATTCACGCTAGTCGGTACAAAAATTCAGTGTTTACCGGTTTGTAAACCAACAGGATGGACTCGCCGCGGCTGATTCCTGCTCGTGATTCGCATGCTCATACCTCTCACATCTGCTGTCGTTTGCGCAAGCGCTCCGCACAGTCCACCAGACACCTCCACGTGCCTGTCTGGCATGGCTGTTGAAATAAAATAATATAAAACATGCAACAGACGCAGGTGGAAATACCATGGTCGTTCTATTTTACCATGTCACGTTTGGGGATTAATAAAAAATGAAAAACAACAATTTAATTACTTTATCAATTAGTAAATTCATTAAAGACAGGATCCAAATTGGCTGATTATAGCCCAACTTACTTCCTGAACATCAGTTTGCGTTCATATTAATAATTACTAACTTAAATAATAGTAGTTGTTATTATAACATTTACATACATATATTTATGAATCTATAAAGAATAAAAATATATTGTTTTTGCCCATATCTTTTATTTATTTTAAGGTAGACAAAGAGCATCGAAATTCAGTCAGGTGAGTGATGCCAGTGCTTGATACTTCTCCCATTGGCCTTCCAAACCTTGGTGTTACCATGTTATGAAGATGAAGTGAAGTCCTGGTGGTGGAGTGTACACTACCATGGTAACCATTACCATTATCACATGACCTGTCATTCAGCCAGATAAAGGACCACTTTTCCTTTAGGAAAATCAACCAGAAGAAGCTAAAGAACTCCATATCTAATACAGCACTAAGAAGTATGAGTGAAACTGATCAAACATACAAGTACAGTAACAAACAAATACCAGGTCACATTCTGTACTTTTGCCTCATATGAATCTTTTAAGGTTTTTTTATATATACCTTAAGTGATCAGCTAAAATTGCTGTTGCATGACATATGGAGCAGTCTTTACATTTGAATGTGAAAAAATATAGAAAGGTTTCAGTAATTATTACACAATTAAACATGTTTAATAACATATCTATAGCGTCATCTCTTCCTCCTCCTCCTCCTCTTCATCATCATCATCATCATCAAAGTACTTCTCTTCTGCATCTCTGCTCACAATGTCCAGGTTGTCATAGTCAGGGTTTTCATCCACCTCACTGCAACACAGAGAGATCTGAATGGTCTGTTTTCCATAACATCATACTAATTTATCTTATGGTTTTATCCAAGGCGTCTACAGGTATTTTAGCTACAAACTATTCTACTAAATACTAATATTCTGCCTCTGGAGACTCAGTTGATGAATGATCTGATGTTTGGTGTTCCCTGGAACCTACCTGTAGTTGAAGTCCTTGTCCTTGCCATCCAGGAAGCGCTGGTGCATCTGACTGATGAACTCATCCCGGAGCAGAGCCTTCTCCTGCTGGGTGGGCTCGCCCCCACGGCCCTCTGGGAACCCACACACACGCTCTGTCAACACCTCAACGCATGGCCTTTTAGCATATCAGATAAGATACAAGCTTACTGTTTGCACAGTGTCACATTAACATAAAACTGTTTTATATCTATGGTTCCTGTTGATATAAAGTATAACTACTTCATATGTTTGCAATAGATACTGTCTAAGTAAAGGCCAGACAATCTTATGAGTGTATGCTTGTGTGTGTGTTTGTCTTAAGGAGGAATTTAAAGTGTGTGTGTATTATGACAATTACCCTCCTCCTCCTCCTCCTCCTGTGCTCCTTCCTCCTGGTCCTGCTCCTCCTGTAGTCTGTTCTGGATCAGTTTCTCCTGGTAGGAGTTGAGGAGGAGGTCAGCAAGCCCCCCTGGGCCCCCTCCCGGCCCCCCCAGCCCGGCCCCTCCCTGCATGGCTTCCTGGGAGCGCTCCAGTAGTTCCTCGTCGCTCAGGTATTGGCCGATGTACTGCTCATACAGCAGAGGCTCTCGGACACGCATCTGCTCTTCACTGAAGTACTGGCCCTCTGATCAGAGGCAGGGAGCAGGGAGGTACACCCACATAGATGAATTACATTACCAAAACACGTGTTTATGACTAGAAAACAATTTGATGCCAAGCAGACACAAGACAGAGCACCAACATCTGGAGCTGTGTTGAGTGCTGGAGGAGATTGGGATGCTGTAAGCTACCTCTCTGCAGCGCCCTGAGGGCAGCGTAGCGCTGGTTACGGAGCCTGGTTTTGTCGGTGCGGCCGGCGGCACGTCGCTGCACCTCTCTGCAGTAGTGCTGAGCCCGAGGGTCCGCGCTGAGATGGGAGAAGGCGTCCAGGTGTTGTGGCTTGATGTGGGCCTGGTAGCGCTCCAGAAACACCAGGGGTCTGGTCCTGTACTGATGCAGCAGCTCGTCCCTCCGTTGCTCAACGGTGAGCTCCGCGTCTCCTATCTGTTGGCTCTTCACTGGACTCCCACTCTGCGCTATCGCGTCCACCATGGCATACACACCGCCAGGGGCACCCTAGAAAGAATCCAGACAAACACACAACGCTCAGTTCAAACACATGAACTCAGCTAAACCGTGCTAACCGTGCAAAACGTAGGCTACTTTGCTAGACAGGGAGCCATAGCCATGGGTTTACAAGTCGATGTCGCCTATAATTTTTCAGTCTCACCTGATTCTGCACTATCTGATGTTCCGTATGTTCATAGCTAGCGGTGTCAGAGCGGCTAGATTCGAGTCTCGGTCTCTCCGAGTCAGGTTCTGGTCCGCAGGCAGGAGTTGCGGTATTATGAACAACATCAGGGTCGATCTCTCCCCACATGATTTAGATCATAATATGGTTGGCAAACAGTTTGGCCAGATATTCAGACAAAATCGTGTTATCGAATTATCAGATGTTGCGTGGCATTAATACAACATATATGAATGATTTTTGCTGATAATATCTGCGAGTGCTAACATCTTGTGTTTCGGATAGCGATAGCAACACAGTAAATTCGTTTTTTCCGCTTTCGTCCGTCGATATTTTCGGTCCCCGATTTCCAGAAAAGAAGTTCCTATGCTCACCAAACTCCGGTGTAACACCACATTTTTTGACCATCTTATTCCATTACCGTAGATGTCCGTTACATGGCTGGAAATGCCTGACACACCAACCAAACTATCTCAGCAAACTCTGTCCTTCCCATAACCAAAAGACGATGACCTGGGCACAAGAAGTCACGCATTTTGACGGTAACGGAATACGATGGTCACAGAATTTGGTGTTACTGTACACATATTCATGTCTTGAATAGCAGCCTAATCCATTTATCGTCATTGATCTGTGCTGATGATATTAGATCATTACAATGTGAAGAAAGTGGCAGTTACAAATGAACACATTGGTCAAATTTATTACATGGCAAACAACAAATGTACAAATGTACTGTATTCAGGCCATACAATCATAAATAATGTTGTAGGCTAGCCTAATAACTCCTACAGATAGCAGTCTGGGTGTTGCAGCGCGTTGACGTGGTTTCCTTGACAACTGGATTCTGTGAAAATCTTTAATTTGACTCAATAAGGCAGCAGGTTCTGAGCTAAGTTGCTCAAGTTAAGACGCTCTGGATAAGAGCGTCTGCTAAATGACTAAATGTAAGTTAAAAGTCCATACACTATTCAGTTCACTGTACATCATCTCCCCCAAAATCATGCAATATTTTGTAGACTTATGTAGATATGAGTCACGAGCAGGTGATGTTTATGGTGTGTAAGGACGTGTGTAAGGACGTGTGTAAGGACGTGTGTAAGGACGTGGGTAAATCAGTCCAGACTCCACTCTCTCAACCACTCCTCACATCGCCTCCTCTGCTCCTCACTCTCCTCTGCAGGAGTGCCCTTCCTCCTCCCCCTCCTCCTGCTGCTCTCCTCCTTCTCCCTCTTCACCCTCTCCTCCTCTACCCTCCTCTCCTCCTCCTTCCTCCTGCGCTCCAGCAGGGCCTCCACAGCGCCCTCTACAGTCTGCAGCGAGCGCTGCGGGAGCCACTTGGGGTCCGTGTCCGACAGGAAAGGGTCTCCCGCCCTGGCCTGCAGGGTCTGGGGCTCCAGGGGAATGTGGAGCAGGTGCGCGTGCAGCATCATGCGATAGGGGGCGCTGTCGGACCCCTGGCTGTAGGTGAAGTCCCCCACGATGGGGTGGCCCCTGGCACAGCAGTGCACTCTCAGCTGGTGTGTACGGCCTGGGGGGTGACAGAAAACCAGGGTTGACCATCCAAAGCAACAACGCTGTTGGTTGAACTAGATAATAAGCAAAAGGATCTACTAAGCAAACAAGTTGACTTTCGAAAAAAAGTTTCCCCCAAAAAGTTTCCAAAAACCTAGAAACTTTTTTGAAAAAAACGTTGAAAGGTTGATTTTTTTTTACCGGTAGTAGTAATGGCTACTTTTTACCGAAGTAAATGTCAGAGCCCACACTTCTTTACTTTAACTTGAGTGAAAAAGTGTAGTCAGTGCTTCAACTTTTACCAGAGTCTTTTTAAACATGAGTATCTGTACTTCTACTTGAGTGAAGGATGTTGTACTTTTGCCATCTCTGCAAATGTATAATTGGGTTCAGTTCAGAGGGGCTGTATTCCTTTCTGCCACAAGGGGGCAGTATTTACCTTCCTGTGCACATTATGTCTGCTTTCTAATAGTCCTGTCTGTGGATGAAAGTAGCACCCTGCTCTGAAGAGGTCAGGGTCACCTGTGATAGGTAGGAGAGGCTCCTCTGACCCCAGACGTAAGGTCAGGGGTCATGGCTTGGCTGGCGTGTCTCCTACAGGTGTGGTTTACCTGTGTGAGGCTGCAGCATCACCTTGGTGACGGGGTCCCCATCGTACAGGCCGTACTCCAGCACGGATAGCTCAGTCTGACACGGCTTTGGGTTCTCACAGCCTGGGGGGGGGGGGGGGGGGGGAGGGGGGGGTGGAGGAGGGGGCGGGGAGAGGGGGGGGGGGGAATGGATGCATCAGAGTAAGGTGGACTGAACCTTGTAACCATGTACACTCAACTCTGGAGGCTGGCAGGGAAATAATATCACACTTCCATCCAAAGTACATTTGAGTCATTCCAGAGACACTTTTACCCAAAGTGACTAGAACAAAAACTGTAATTAATTTGAGCTAGTAGTGATAAACATAGAAAGTTACACACTAGAGATCTCAGTCTAGAAGCAGCTAAGGAGAGGGACAGATGAAGAGCCCTCCATGCACACACTGACCCCCAGAGCCCTCCATGCACACACTGACCCTCAGAGCCCTCCATGCACACACTGACCCTCAGAGCCCTCCATGCACACACTGACCCTCAGAGCCCTCCATGCACACACTGACCCTCAGAGCCCTCCATGCACACACTGACCCTCAGAGCCCTCCATGCACACACTAACCCTCAGAGCCCTCCATGCACACACTGACCCTCAGAGCCCTCCATGCACACACTGACCCCCAGAGCCCTCCATGCACACACTAACCCTCAGAGCCCTCCATGCACACACTGACCCTCAGAGCCCTCCATGCACACACTGACCCTCAGAGCCCTCCATGCACACACTGACCCTCAGACCCCTCCATACACACACTGACCCTCAGAGCCCTCCATGCACACACTGACCCTCAGAGCCCTCCATGCACACACTGACCCTCAGAGCCCTCGATGCACATCATGTGTGTCTTCCCCTGAGTCGTGTTCTTGCCAATGGAGAAGTTCACAGTCATCCTCTCCTCCTCCACCCAGCCACGCACCTGGGGACAGGACAACCAGGATGTCACATTAAATCACACCCAGAAGATGAATGACCTCCATGTTCATCCCTCTATCCGTGACCCATGCTACAATGTACACACTGCACAGGACTGCAGGGTGAACCTTTCTTCCCTGATCTGAGCAGGGATTGCAACCCCCTATGATGTGTGGAAGACAGTGCAGGAATCACACCTGATATATCATGTAGCGAGCTGGCTTGCTGTGTCTCTTACCAGAGCAAGGTACGCCTTGGTGACACTGCGGTCCTTGAAGCAGCGATAGGCCCGGCCGGCTGCAGCCTTGCTCAGAGCCACACATAGAGCCCCACTGGTGGAGAAGTCCAGCTGGTGGCAGAACCTGCAGGAGACAGGATGGTCAGAACCACATGACACCCAGGAGGGGACAGGATGGTCAGAACCACATGACACCCAGGAGGAGACAGGATGGTCAGAACCACATGACACCCAGGAGGGGACAGGATGGTCAGAACCACATGACACCCAGGAGGGGACAGGATGACACCCAGGAGGGGACAGGGTCCCACAGATACTGGACGGAATAGAAACAGCAACAGAAAAGGTGCCTAAGTACAGTCAGTGTTTGTATGAGTCATCAGATTGTGATCAGTGTGTCTGGAGGTAACTTCATCCCAGGTGTCACCTCCATACATCTGACTGAGGCTTTTCCTGCTGCTGCGCAGTCTGATGAGGCAGGAAAACACACAACGCAGTCCTTTAGATAACCTCTACTGTTAAAACCCCCTTCCCCCGTGCCCACATACACACACACAGGCCCTGCACACACACACACACACACACACACACACACTCTTACCTGAAGCCGTAATAGGTGCCAGGGTCTGCCAGCTCTGGGAAGAGCAGTTTAAGTTGAGACTGCACCGTCTGTTTCTCGTACCACATCTTGCTGTCGATCCGGATGTCCCAGTGCTTGTCCACCACGATGTAGTCATCACTCCGGTACAGCACGCGCAGGGTGTCGAGACTGGCCGGCTCCATCGTCACAGCTCACCCCGCCCTGCCTTAGGGAGCAGCGCTGCCGGTCAATAACCAACACACCCCATCTGACGAATCTGTTGTTATTCACACACAGCTATATGTTGGCACGAGGCTTGTACCGATCTCGAAAGTGATTATTTCGGTATGTAAGGCTCACCAGGGTTCCATTAGCCAGATAAATAGACAGGCACGGATCTAATGACAGGAACATAATTCCCACTGTGCACTACACTCGTGTGAAGCGGGTACCTAAGTAGCTATTTACATTTCCAGAAATATTACAAACGTCTATATCAGTTAATATACAAAACAAGTAACTCTGCAAGCATAACATTCGTAAGTACCAGCGCAAACCACACACTGCTTGGCAAAGTTAACGCTAGCTACACATGCTAGCTAGTATGTAACGTTAGCTAGCGAGTGAGCAGTTTCAGGAAGAGCAAGCCAGCAATATTTCTATACTAACTTCGTTTTCTTTAACAAATGTTTGTTCATTCTTATTCTACCTTACCTGACGTTGAAACTCTATATTTCTGCGCAGCACAATCTGTGCCATTCATTCCGTGTCCAGTTGCCTACTACATTTGACAGCATGTGAGAGAGTAAACAAACGCAGGAAGGGACGGCTTTGGGATAACTGACAGCTCGCTGAACCAATCACAGGCAGGAGGAGCTGAAGTGGCTGAATCGTGACCAGAGTAAACGATTTTTATCCGAGGTTCTACTTTAAATGTATGCTGTGATGGCAACTCGTTTAATATGTTCGGTGGAAGTGAACGGTGGGATGAAAATGCACCCACCCCTACACTGCCCTCAGTGTCAGCAGCAAGGTGGAAGTATCACTATCAGTAGCACACAGGCATGGGTAATCTATCTGCTGTGTGAGATTGATGGCGTGAAGAGGGGGCTATCGGCTTGCCAGCTCAGTGGAGTTACAACTGACAGCAGAGGGCAGCAGTTCTCCTCTAGTGCTGTGAAATCAGAACATTCTTTTGTTGGACTAGCGATGCTTATCCCGTAGCCAGGTTCATCCCACTGAACTCTCTCTCTCTCTCTCTCTCTCTCTCTCTCTCTCTCTCTCTCTCTCTCTCTCTCTCTCTCTCTCTCTCTCTCTCTCTCTCTCTCTCTCTCACACACACGCACACTCTCTCACACACACACACAAAATCCAGCAAAAATGTTCATCCCAACGAGTGCTTAAAATGCCTGAAAACTGGCAGTAATGTCAACTTTTTACTTAAGTATATGTCAGAGCCCATACTTATTTACTTGAACTTGAGGGAAAAACTGGAGTCAGTACTTCAACTTTCACCTTTTTAAACATGAGTATCTGTACTTCTACTTGAGTGAAGGATGTGTGTACCTTTTCCTGGTGGGCGAGGTCACAGGAAGGAGTGGGGCTGGATTGAGTGCCCATAACACTTCAAACTACACTCCACCCCTGTGCAACATCTGGTACATATGGTCCCTTATGCAGGACAGACCCATGTTGTAGCGATGTGGTCACTCCAGTGTCCTTCATCCCTGGCTGTGATTCGTGGATTAGCCTCCGTCCTGTCGGGATCAGGCGCGTGGCTCCGTAGCTAATGAAGATGTCTGACTGACTCACTCTGCTTCTCTGGAACAGGAAAACTCTGGCATGCCCAGTCACCCACTACCCATAATCCTTCACCACGTTCTACACGTGACCTTTGACCTTGACTGCTGCCTGTCCCAGGGGTCACTGCACAGAGATAAGGTGACCACAGTGATCTAGAGGGGTGACTGGGAGGCATGTCTCACTGCCCTTGTCTGTCCTAATATGGGCCTGCTGAAGACCCCATGGAGGACAGCAGAGGGATGTGTCCTGACGGCTGTATGAATGCAAGCATATGAAATTCCACAGCTACAATGGAGGAGAGCATTAGTCAGGAGCATTGTGTGTGTGTGCATGTGTGTTTTTCTCTGGTTATTTTTGTGTGTGTAGGAGTTGGCCAGCCCACACACACGTTTTCATATCCCCAGGCTGCTCTATTTTAGTTTGCAACTCACCAACACCTCCTCTCCCTCGCCCCTTCCCTGTTTTGGGTGAGCATACAAAGGATGTATGTATGCATTTGAGCGTGTGAGTGTGTGAGTGTGTGAGTGTGTGAGTGTGTGAGTGTGTGAATGTGTGAGTGTGTGTGTGAGTGTGTGAGTGTGTGAGTGTGTGTGTGAGTGTGTGTGTGAGTGTGTGTGTGAGTGAGTGTGTGAGTGTGTGAAGTAGTCCTCTGCATCTGTGTTCTGTCAGTTTAGACCCTACGGTATTTGGAGCAATGTTGTATAACACTGCAAGGCCCTATAGACGTGGGAGTGTGACTAGCCCACTTAGAGCTGGGGGGAGCTCAGACTGAGGCTCACACAGATAAAGGAGAGAGATGGAGGAAGAGAGAGAGGAAAGAGAGAGGAGAGAGAGAGAGAGAGAGAGAGAGAGAGAGAGAGAGAGAGGGGAGAGATAGACAGAGAGATGGAGAGAGAGACAGAGGAGAGAGGAGAGAGAGATGGAGAGAGACAAAGAGATGGAAAGAGAGAGGAGAGAGAGACAGAGAGATTGAGAGAGAGAGAGACAGAGACAGAGAGATGGAGAGAGAGAGGAGAGAAAGAGAGGAGAGAGAGAGAGAGAGGAGAGACAGACATATGGAGAAAGAGAGAGAGGGGAGAGAAAGAGAGGAGAGAGAGAGAGGAGAGACAGACAGACAGAGACAGAGAGATAGAGAGAGAGAGGAGAGAAAGAGAGGAGAGAGAGAGGAGAGACAGAGAGATGGAGAGAGAGAGAGGAGAGAGAGATTCAGCCCCAGGCCTTACACCCAGGTCAATAGAACTGTTCACCAGCCTCTACTGTAATCAATGCCAGCATGCTGTGAGCACTGTTTCCCTACTCCCACAGTGTTATGAACATGATCATGAAGGCAAGTATTTCTCCATTCTCCACAGGCTACAGAGCACTTACGGACAGTTAGCATTAGATCCGGCTCTCAACTTAGAACACTCTCTCAACCAGCCTCTGATGTTCGGTCAGGACATAACTGCCTGTCCAGAATGATGGGGTTTAGAGGCTGCGTCCAGAGGCTGTGTGTAGAGGCTGTGTGTAGAGTCTGTGGGTCCAGCCTGGGTGTAGAGGCTGAGTTCAGAGGCTGAGATCAGAGGCTGGATTCAGGAAAGAGACAGAATCAGAGTTGACCTTGGAGCCTGTCAGAGGGGAGGGGTCAGAGGGGAGGGGTATGCCTGGGTACAACACAGAGGTGAAAATACAATACTGTGTTGCATAACCACGTTTCATAATCCAATCTACCTGCCTGCATGTCTGTTTGAGACATGAGCAAGGTGGCAGGGGACATTACTTCTCCGGCTGTTGTTTCACGAGATTGTTGCGTAACTTCCAAACAGGATTCATCTCACCTCTGATTGGCTGTTCTCAGGGTTTACCTGGGTACACTGCACAGTTTGACACGGGGAGCAGGAGAGGGCTTAGTGATCATGACACATTCATGCACATGCGCATGCGCGCGCACACACACACACACACACCTATTCACCTCTGCCGCTGCCGTGGCTTTGTTCTGAGGGTTAGCAGGGGTTATGTGACTGGACAGAGCAGATTGTGTTCAGTTCTACGTAGCCTGCAGCTGTGACTCAGCTGAGAGGAGCTGGACGAGTGGACCAGGAGCAGTCACGGATATCTCCCCGACAAGAGAAAAGGAGAACGTCCTCTTTTTCCTGTTGACGGAAACACCCACCTTGTTCCATCTCACCTGCCTGTTTAGGAGGGTCCCCTCTGGAGCTGGACTGACCAGGTGTGCCCAGGTGCGGAGACACTCTCCACTGAGGAAACATACCTGTGTCCAGCTGCTGCAAGGGGCTTGACACAGAGAGGGGGAACCTTCTTTTCTCCACAACTCTGCTTGTCTGAGGACAGGACTGAGGACAGGACTGAGGGTCTGGGACGGTTTTGCTGTCCCTCCTCTGGACCGGTGAGGATCAGTGCGCTGCTCTGATTGGCCGTCTCTCAGTCTCTCCTGGAGGATCAGGCCCCCTCTGCCGCTCTCCTGGTCGCCCCCCCCCCTGCCTCCCCGCATCTCGGTGGTCTCCCTGGAACACGCGTGTGCGTGTGTGAGCGTTTGATTCGACGATGCAGGGCTCCTTCCTCCAGGCTCGCTGTGACGAGCCGATCATGACCACAGACTGGGGCCTGCCCCTCCTGCTGGCCCTGCTGCTGCTGGGCCTGCTGTACGCCTTCCTCTACCTGCCCGCCATGGCCCAGAGAGACCTGCTGGAGCAGGCCCTCGGCAACCACACCACCGAGATCCCTCTGCTCGGCAACGAGGGCTGACGCACTCACTCACACACCTACACACACACTCACACCTACACACACCAACACACACACCTACACCTACACACACACACACACACACACACACACACACACACTCACACCTACACACACACCTACACACACACTCACACCTACACACACCAACACACACACCTACACCTACACACACACACACACACACACACACTCACACCTACACACACACCTACACACACACTCACTCACACACCTACACTCACACCTACACACACACCTACACCTACACACACACTCACACCTACACACACACTCGCACATATGCACACGTACGCACGCACGCCTGAATGTAGACACACACGAACAGAAACACAACTCACACAGGTAGACATGTGATGAATGTTTTAGATGATAAAGGAGATATGCAAACATAGGAAATATAAGGGAATCATTTTTAAATGTTGTAAATAAGCTTTTAAAAACCACTGTGAGCTTTGACTCAACATGTTTGTGAACTATGCAACCATACCGATATTTCCTCAGCCAGCTTACCAAGTCTTGCTATCCTACACCTGTGACAGAGAAGGGTGGAGCTTGACCATGGAGGCGGAGCTAGTCAACAAAGGGCAGAGATATACTATGAGGGGCGGAGCTAGCTGGAGAGGTAATAAGCAACAGTACAGATCTCAGACTATGCAAGATCTCCCCAGTTTCTACCATTCAGATGGCATAACCAGTCAGCCAGGATAACCAGTCAGCCAGGATAACCAGTCAGCCAGGATAACCAGTCAGCCAGGAGTTAGTCACTTACCTGGGGGCGTTGTGCCATTTGGCCACATCTTAAGAAGCCAGGCTGTAGTTTAGCAGGACCAGCTTCCTGTCTGTGTCTCCTGGTGTCAAAACACATGAGAATGTTCCCATTTACCTCCAGTGTTTATGGCGTCTTTGTGGGATGAGAGACAGAGACAGAGAGAGAGAGAGAGAGAGAGAGAGAGAGAGAGAGAGAGAGAGAGAGAGACAGAGAGAGAGAGAGAGAGAGACAGAGACAGAAAGAGAGAGAGAGAGACAGAGAGAGAGAGAGACAGAGACAGAAAGAGAGAGAGAGAGAGAGACACAGAGACAGAGAGAGAGAGAGACACAGAGACAGAAAGAGAGAGAGACACAGAGACAGAGAGAGACACAGAGACAGAGAAAGAGAGAGAGAGAGTTAGCAGTGCAACGTACAAGGCCACTTACTTTATCATTTATTTTCATATAAAAGAATGATCTAAGAACAAAATGTACAAAGTAAGTACAGGTTACAGATGGAGGTTCTACACTCAGGTGTAGAACCTCCATCGTGTGGGTGTGTGTGTGAGTGTGTGTGTGTGTGTGTGTGAGAGTGTGTGTGTTTGAGTGTGAGTGTGTGTGTGTGTGGAGTGTGGGGTGAGGAGGAGAAGCCAGTCCCTTACCTGTTCCACGGGACGTCCTCACCATGTTTAATGGACTCATGTTTCTTGTATTTTACCAGACAGGTTCGTTAGTAATTAATACATTTTATTTGTAATGCGCTTTTCCTGCCCTCAAAGCACTAGTCACAACATTCTTAGTAATAATCGAACATACATACATGCATGTATGACACTGATACTGTATTTCTATATATCTTTAATTGATGACACTGTAATGTGTTGGTTTTGCAATTCATGCTTTAATAAAAGACCTGCTGTTGTTCCTGTTGTCAAGACTCAAGTCCGTCTGTTGATCTGAATCCCTCACAGCTCTGGACAACGTAGGCAACCTCATCAGCCAATAGAGATGTAGTTTGGAGGATATACCAGGGGAGAAAAATATGTATTAATTTAGCAGACAGTCTAAAGGAACAGATAGGGGGAGATTTTAACCTGCAAACTCTTGTTTGGCAGTCAAATGCTCTAACCCAGGGGTGTCAAACTCTGGTCCTCGAGGGCCGCTGTCCTGCATGTTTTGGATGTTTCCCTGCTCCAACACACCTGATTCAAATGAATGGTCGTTATGAAACTCAGCAGGAGCCTGATAACGACTGATAGAGAGCTAGATAGAGAGCCAGTTGGCAGACTTTCTAACTCAGGTGATTAGTGATCAGGTGACTAGTTCAGATTGTGTATGCCTCTGTGCATCTGTCACTCTGTACTACATGGGTAGTTTTGGGCTGAATTGTACCTGACTATTCTGTCTGAGCTAGACAAGGTCTCCTCTCTCTCTCATTCTCCATCTCCCTTTGTTTGACTTTCTCTCATACTATCTCTCTTTGTCAGCAACTGTACTGCAGCATGGTTCATTGTGTTTATATGTGTGTGTGTGTACACATTTGACCTCATCCCCTCTGACTAGTCTGGGTTTGTGGGACCATCCTGGTTGTGTTGCATTAACCCCCAGATGGCGGGAGGTTTAGAGAAGAGGAGTACGTTAGCGCTAAGCTAAGCTGCTTAAACAGTCACACTGGCAACGCTGGGACACAGTCAGGCTGTCCTGCAGAGTGGCTGACACATTAAAGGATCAAGCGCCCAGTTCCCATGTGTGTGTGTGTGTGTGTGTGTGTGTGTGTGTGTGTGTGTGTGTGTGTGTGTGTGGGTGTGTGTGTGTGTGGGTGTGTGTGTGTGTGTGGGTGTGTGTGTGGGTGTGTGTGTGTGTGTGTGTGGGTGTGTGTGTGTGTCTGTGTGTGTGTGTGTGTGGGTGTGTGTGGGTGTGTGTGTGTGTCTGTGTGTGTGTGGGTGTGTCAGTGTGTCAAGGAGTTGTATGTATGTTTGTGTGTCAGTGTGTGGTTGTGTGTCTGTATGTATGTTTGTGTGTCAGAGTGTGTGGTTGTGTGTCTGTATGTATGTATGTGTGTATGTGTGTGTAACTGGCATTAATATGATTTATGCACCAGCCATGGAACAATGGCAGCTTTATTTTGCCCCATTGTACTACATCCATAAACATATATGCATCCAGAAACGCACACACACTTAAAGAGACACACACCCCCACACACGCACCCACACACACACAGTGAATACCACCTCCTTGCATTCTGCAGCAACTCTAGTAAGCCCTCCCAGAATGCATCACTACATACATATTTCATCAGAATCACTCTGAACCAAGTTTACGGGCTCTCCACAGACGGACTTTCTCAGCTCCTTCTTTCTTCTCTTTATTCTAACCCTCTTTTAAAATAGTTCACCTTCTCTCTCTCTCTACTTATTATCTCTCTCTCTCTCTCTCTCTCTCTCTCTCTCTCTCTCTCTCTCTCCCTGTCTCTCACTCACTTGCTCTCTCGCTTGCGTTCTGCAAATTGGACAACCTTTGCTAAATTCCTGGTAAGAGTTTCTGAGAGTGTGAGGAAGGGAGTGTGTCAACAAGATGGAGGGTAAGAGGGATGCAACTGGAGGGAGGTGATGGGAAGAGCATGGAGGTCTGGAGAGGAGGAGAGGAGGAGGTGATGGGGAGAGCATACAGGTCTGGAGAGGAGGAGAGGAGGAGGTGATGGGGAGAGCATACAGGTCTGGAGAGGAGGAGATGAGGAGGTGATGGGGAGGAGGAGAGGAGGAGAGGAGGAGAGGAGGAGAAGAGGAGGTGTGAGGAGGAATGATGCCCTACATGTGTGTTCATGTGGGTTAATCCTCCAAGACAGAGACATTAAAGATTAACCGTGGATCCCATGTTTTATTGAGTGGAATTGCCTTCTCTGGGCCTGTCCCTAAACACAGACCTACTTAGCATACGTGTGTGTGTGTGAGTGTGTGTGGGTGTGTGGGTGTGTGTGTGCTTGTTGGCATGTTTCCTCAGGCTTTTTCCCCAACAAAAGGACAGAGACCTTCTAAAGAGGCGTGTGTGTGTGAGCGTGTGTGTGTGTGCGCAAAAGAAAAAGTCACAGGAAAAAAAACGAAAGGAAACAAGAACACAGCGCATCCACCAGGACCCAGCCCCAGGACCCAGCCCCAGCCCCCCAGCCCCCCAGCCCCTCAGCCCCAGCCCCCCAGCCCCAGCCCCTCAGCCCCAGCCCCAGCCCCAGCCCCAGCCCCAGCCCCTCAGCCCCAGCCCCAGCCCCAGCCCCAGCCCCCCAGCCCCAGCCCCTCAGCCCCAGCCCCTCAGCCCCAGCCCCAGCCCCAGCCCCTCAGCCCCAGCCCCTCAGCCCCAGCCCCAGCCCCTCAGCCCCAGCCCCTCAGCCCCAGCCCCTCAGCCCCAGCCCCAGCCCCTCAGCCCCAGCCCCAGCCCCTCAGCCCCAGCCCCTCAGCCCCAGCCCCTCAGCCCCAGCCCCAGCCCCTCAGCCCCAGCCCCTCAGCCCCAGCCCCTCAGCCCCAGCCCCAGCCCCTCAGCCCCAGCCCCAGCCCCTCAGCCCCAGCCCCTCAGCCCCAGCCCCTCAGCCCCAGCCCCTCAGCCCCAGCCCCAGCCCCTCAGCCCCAGCCCCTCAGCCCCAGCCCCTCAGCCCCAGCCCCAGCCCCTCAGCCCCAGCCCCAGCCCCTCAGCCCCAGCCCCTCAGCCCCAGCCCCAGCCCCTCAGCCCCAGTCCCAACACCAACACCGGGACCCAGCCCCAGAAGAGATGACAGGAGTCAGGACTTGCTTGTTCCTCTCATGGCTCCCTGTCCTGTCTGGGCCTGCCCCACCTCACACACACACACTGAAATAAGGAGATGAGAGAGGGAGAGAGAGAGACAGACAGAGGGAGGGAGAGAGAGACAGAGAGAGATGGAGAGAGAGGTGTTTGTGTGACGTCTGTCCATGAATTGTTAATGAATGTGTCAGCGCAGAGCTTTAACTAGGTAAGGAGCCAAAGAAACTATAGGAGGAAGGAGGAGAGGACAAGAAGAAGGAGGAGAGAAGGAGGAGAGAAGAAATGAGGGGGAAGGAGGAGAGAGGAGGAGCGGGGGACCAAGGGATGCTAGAGAAAGGAAAAGAATGAGAGAGAAATGATAGAGGCAGCAGCTCATTAATGTGACAGTGACTCTGGAGCTGTTCCAGAAGAACATTTCAGACAGATTGTTCTGTTTCTCCATGAGAGTCTTACAAACACACAAACACCACAGACACACAAATAAACACACGCAAATAATCATTCTTTTTATTTATTTGGCATTGTCATTACATTTACAAAAATGTTTGTGTGTATGTTCGCTTGGTTACCAATGCAGTAAATGAGTCGTGCAAGAAGCCTGTGGGGAGTCTTAATCTAAGTCTCTTGAGATTCACACACACACACAGCAGAGATTCCTACAATCAACATGTACGCCAGGTGGGTTTTTACCTGTTCTGTCAGCAGGTGAGTGGATGAGGCTCGATCCTGAGGCTGTGAGCTGTTTGACACGGTTGTCATGGCGTGCTGTGTTGACTGGTTGCTGGGACGACTGTGGGAGCCGGGGACTGGCCCTGATCCCTATGGCGCCACTCAGAGAGCATGCTGGGTAAACACAGAAGCTCCTGGGACCAAAGTGACTGGTAATGACACCTTAGAGGAACACATGCGTGTGTACCCAAGACATGATTAGAGTCAATCATAACCTTACTCTCTCTCCCCCTTTCTCACTTCCTGTCTCTCTTTACTTCTCTATCTCTCTCTCCCTCTATCTCTCTCCCTATCTCTCCCCCTCCCTCACTTCCTGTCTCTCTTTACTTCTTTATCTCTCTCTCCCTCTATCTCTCTCTCCCTATCTCTCCCCCTCCCTCACTTCCTGTCTCTCTTTACTTCTTTATCTCTCTCTCCCTCTATCTCTCTCTCCCTATCTCTCCCCCTCCCTCTACCTCTCTGTCTCCCCCTCTTTTCTCCAGCTCTCTCTCTCTCTCTTCTTGTTCTCTTCTCTGTTCTTCAGTCTTAGATCCCCCTGTGTGTGTGTGTGTGCTTGGGGTTTAGCTGTAGTGTTGTTTTCTATGGATGAGAGGGGTGCCATGTCCCAGTCTCATACAGCCAAAAGTAGGCCAGGGAGTACGACCCCATCCCAGCTCGCTCTCTCTCTCTCTCACACACACACACACACACACATGCATACACACACAGTCAATTTTAATTAGCCCAAAGCACACAGCTTAGCTCACAGGGTGTGTGTGTGTGTGTTTCAGCAGGGTGGCAGGTCGCTAACTAACTGGCGTGTCAGGATCTTTCTGCTTTTGTCCTCGTTTACGGAAATGAAATCTGTCCCCTCAGTGACCCATGTCCCACAGGTGCAGAGTGGGTGTGTTTGAGAATGAGAGGAAGAGAGAGAAAGAGAAGTAGAGAGAGATGACAAAGTTAACGTGGTCCAGGACTAGTTCAGTCTGTACGTATGTAGGAAGTGAGTCTGCTACAGTTCTGGATTCACACTTCATGTTCTTATTGTAAGAGGACCTCAGGGATGTTAGCAAGGGATTCTGGGATTTTGAGTTCCTTTTCTCTGACCATCAATCAGATTATCCCTGTAAATTCACATCATAGAGATACACACACACACACTCACTCACACAC